>NW_016219139.1:0-1559 GCF_001687245.7 Rhagoletis zephyria | reverse complement strand
ATTGCAGAATAATTAGGTGTAGCAAATTTCAACAACTCCATGGACAAAAATGAAAGATGTTTACGGATCAGCCGCAATAAAAATCAAAGAAAGCAGTTTGAATTACAGAAATATATACATACTTTGATTTGCAATGCAAGCAATGCTTTTGACCTGCGGCTAATTCTTCAAAATCGCAAATTCGCCATTAAAAAAGCTTAACTACTCGTTACTACCCACTCACGCAGGCATGCATTCGAAGTAAAAACCTGCACTGCAGTCATGGATTATTGTTGCTGCCTCGCGTGGCCAGAGTGGAGGAGTATCCTTACGCGCAGTCTACAATCAAGTCGTACATTTTACTGTATCTTTTTCTGCTTTTATCTTCACTCTGCAGTTATTTTTCTTCTCATTTTTTTTGGTTTGCTTTACTACTTACTTGCTTTAAACATATTTTTTTTCGGTTTCGGTCATCTTTTGTGCCCTTTGGTAAAAGCCTGTTTTCCATTTAATCTCAACCACCGCTCTCCTTAGCGTTTGCGCTACGCCTTTGTACCTTTTTTTTCCTTTATTCTTCCTATTTGATGTTGCAACGCGTTGTGTCCCGATACGTTCCACTCGATTATGCGATTATGCATGACGTATTTTTATTGCGGCGTAACTTGGCTGCTGTTCTCAGTGGTGCCGTTTTTTCTTGCTTTATTAACAGCGTTTGTATGCGTAGTACATATACTTTTGGCTGCAGCCTAGGTGATTTTCTCGTTTTGTTCTCACAATCGTTCCAATTGTGTCAAACGCGGTTGCTTTGGTCTACAAACGCCATTTTTTGAATGACTACAAACGTAAGTTTGTGTAGAACTTCGAATTGATTCAGGTAAGATCTTACAAAATCTTGGCAGTCAGATAGGAAAATGCAGCTACACCGACAAAGAACGGTCCTTTGTAACTGATTCCTATTTGGCTAGAGCTCTTTTCTGATTCATTTCCTTCTGGGTGTATTGATCCTAGAAATCTGTGTCTAGTTAGGGCCTCACAATACTACTCATTGTGCGCTGCGGTTTCCTGTTTCTCTTGGCAAAATCTGGACTAGTTAGTGTAAACAAGTTATGGTATGTAACAACTCTTATTTCGTGCCTAGCAAGCTTAAGTAGTGAGCCGGTTCTCCTTTTAGATATTTCCGGGATGAAATCTCACTGCTAGATACATACTTTCCGTGCTTGTCTAGAATGCTCTGCTTCCTTCTTCATCGCTTAATGAAACAAACCATAGCAGCCCGATGATGAAGTTTCGTGAGCTTATGAATTCGTATGCTTCCACTTTCGTGTCGAAAATATCTGTCACTTCATTGCCTATGACTCACCTGCGGATGCGTATTTTCACTTTTTTCGTGTGTTCGTTTCTTAAAAAGTCACACTCTTGTAAGGCAAAAAAGCCACATTCTCTGCCCTTTCATGCCTTGTCAGGGGAGATAGTTTTCCTGAAAATTAGATGGTTGCTTAAAACGACAATATTATGAAATGCGTGAGCTAATCAATGACCGGAAGGCAAAAACCTGTCCTTTTACAGGGTTGAGTGTAACA
>NW_016219137.1:0-1559 GCF_001687245.7 Rhagoletis zephyria | reverse complement strand
GTTTTGTATCTTGTACAGATCTTATTGTTAGCCGGAGCCAGTTTAAATGTATGCTTGGAGAAAAATCGGCATCCCCTCTATCAGTTTTGTACACGGGACGACGCTGGAGTTCCCCGGAACCCAGTGTAGAAGTTCGTCACTATTGGTATGTAGAAAATTCAGAGCCGCCCTGCACTCCCCCACACTTCTAGAGGAAGTGCTGTGGGATGGCAGCACCGTTATCGCAGCCTCAATGCCTACCTTCAACAAGCCAACACTCCTCACGTCAGCCTTCGACTTCTATCGTCTGACATACTCTAGACTGATACTATTGCAGATATGGGGTTAATGCCGAAACGTAACGATATCCAGCATAGGTATGGTTGAAATGTTTTTTTTTTTTGTCGCAACCAGCCACGAAAACACGCGTGCAGAAAACAGCACTTAGACTATTTGCCGTCCTTTGTACTGTTTTCACGCCCCTTTTTTTTCTGATTCAAATCTGTACGATCTACGAATAAACCTAAGCAGATTGTGGGGTGTCACAGAGCTCAGGTGTTCGTCTCTCAACACATCACGGCCAAATGTTCCATACCCAATTCGTGCAAAGGACAAACATAAACACAAAAAGGGCCCCGCCATCTCATCCACTTCAAGGCAGGATGGACCACGCGATGTGACCCGTCAGCGGTCCAACAAGCTATATGCAGTCTCATTTGCTCAATGAAATAAAAGGATTTGACAGATCTTTCGAGTTTACAGCCAAAATGGGGTTTTCCCAATGCATCCACTCGATGCCTCTCAGTCACTGCTGAGCGAAGTATCCACTCAGTTTCTGATGGTGACTTCGAAGGCTGAAGGTTAGAGTGCTATAAATGGTAGCGGACCGAGGAACGAATGGTCAGATGTCTCGTTAGCAGGTACTCCCGAGTGACATTGCACCCAGATTAAAGCAAGCCTATTTTAGTCGAGATTTGTATTGCCGAACTAGTTTGGAAGTAGTGAAAGGGCTAACCAACGCCTTAAACGCAGGTTTGTGGCCACTGTAGATACGTAAACTCTCCTGCAGTGAAACCCCAAACTAGTCAGGAAAAATTCTACACTGTAAAAAAAAATTGTGTAGGTTTCCTAGCTAAAAGGTAGGTTACCGATTTTCTACCTTATTATTCGCGAAATTACATGCTCGATTATTCAACGAATAGTTTGTTTAAATCTCGGACTTTTTAGAGTGTAATATGCTGCTGTGGTGTGCGTAAATTTACTACGAAAGTGTGTAAAAGCTACAAAATACAAACCTGCGGTTTCATTTCACCCATAGAATTGTGTAAAGCCGCTAACAAAAAGGATTTTTACACACAAAAATGTGTAAACGAGAAAAATACATATTCATCGTGTAAATTTACCAAAAAATTAAAAAAACTAAATAAAAATATACACGATTTATAGTCGCATTTTTAAACAGATTTTTTAGAGTGTAGTTTACAAGTAGAATTTCCTGACAGAAACCGAACTAGTTCGAAATTGACCAGAATTATACCAAGTACAAAACGCCCTGTTTTATTTGACTCCACAGTTTAATA
>NW_016219135.1:251-1559 GCF_001687245.7 Rhagoletis zephyria | reverse complement strand
TAGGTTATTTATTTAAGAGTTGTCTCATTGTCAATTGGCAAAGTCGCAAGTGGTAGGGCGTATGTTGCAAATACTTCCGCTATATAATTTTCTATGCAAATGGCTTTTGACTTACATATATCTATGTACGTGCAGACTGCAAATGATCAGGCAAACGCAAACCAGGATTTATTTAGGCCGGGGCAATATGCGTATGTGTTTCAACATAATTTTGTCTAAAACTTTTTAGCTTTTCGTTCTTGTTTTCTAAGTTGCAAGTGTTCAGATTGTGCACGGTGGCACAGAGCTGAAAATGAATTACCTCAAACGAAAAATTAAAAAAAATGGTTAGTTAAAGGGTTTTTAACCGCACTCAGAAAAAATACTCCTTAATGATAGGAAAAAAGTATATTATGCTAACGAAATACTACCTTGAAATGACTCCAAAGATNTGAGTAAACGATTTGACTCAGTGTAAGGAAAACACAATTCCTTAGTTTTCAGTATTATTTTCTTTCTTAGGAAAAATTAACTTGCCGTGAAAGGAATAAGTATGCCATTTTGCTCGCACCGCTCAACCAGTCGCAGTGGTCGACAGAGCAAAGCTCTGGAATGCCAGTGGAGAGAAGCAAGGTTCGAGTCCCAGAGCAGGAAATGTTTGTTTAATATTTTTTTAATTTTTTATTTATTTTTTATTGTAATATTTTAGTTGTAATTAAAAACAAGTAAGAAAGTCTAAGTTCGGGTGGAGCCGAACATTAAATACCCGACTCAAGTATTAAATATATGTTTTTCACCTTTTCGAAAGCTACCGCTACATGGTAAGCCGGGGTGTATCAATTTTGAGTAAATTAGCTTCCTTAAATTTTGAAGTTTCAACCATTTCTGAAATTTGCCGTTATATAAAAAGCGGCCGTAATTTTCAACAATTTTCAACGTTTTGCTTTTATGTGGCAAGCACAATAACCATACCGAGTTTGGTACAAATTGGTAGAACGGTTACCGAGATACATATATGTGATCATAAGTGGACGGTACCATGCCTATTTTCCAAAATTTTATCATAAACGTATTTCATGGTAAAGAATTTTTGCAAGCATCAATTTAGAATAAATTAGTTTTAATATTTACTCTTTTATTGAAGATCTCGTATTTCTCCAAATTACCGTTATATGGGATGAGGGCGTGATTATTGTCCGATTTTAAAAATTTTCGGCAATTTGGTATGCTGAAGAAAGGCTAACACCTGTGCCAAGTTCGGAAGAAATTGGTGCAGCGGATACTAAGATATACACATGTAACCATAAGTGGGCGTGGCTACCCCCATTT
>NW_016219135.1:0-145 GCF_001687245.7 Rhagoletis zephyria | reverse complement strand
TTATATGGGAGGTAGGCGTGGTTATTGTCCGATTTTGCCCATTTTCATTGCCACCCGTCCTACGCCCGAAAGAAGGTCAAGTGTTGTTAAAATATTTCAATTTTTACTCGAGTTATCGTGTGCACAGACGGACCGACGGACGGAC
>NW_016219134.1:0-1559 GCF_001687245.7 Rhagoletis zephyria | reverse complement strand
TTACCGCCACCCATTGAACTATCCAATTCAATGGTCATTTACTTGTAAACGCCCAACGGTCTTTTAACTTTCAAAATTGTCATTCGACAACTGTCGAATAGGCATACAATTTTAATTTCAAAAATTGCTTCTTAATCGCCCATTCAGCATTCGCATACACATACAAATATGTATGTATGTAAATATATATATAAGAACATGGGTTCCAATATTCACTGTCATCTAAGGCCTATTCCACTCAACAACTTATTGCTGCCTGGCCTTCGTCAAGCAAAGCACTCAAGCAGTCAGTCGAATAGACAGATAGACTAACACACATTCAGACGGTCATGCAATTACCCAAGCAGCAATGGTAAAAATGGAAAATTCCATAATTTTCTATGACTCTTTTGCGTCGTTGGGCATGAACCTACAGTGCACACCCGCTCATCACCCGTCCCACATAACGAGCCATTAAAGTCGCAATGCTTGTTACTTGGCTTTTTGTGGTGTTTTTCAAGTGTTCTTTATATTTTTTTACTATCCGCTTTTCAATTTCATATTTGTGTCTGCCCTTTTAATTGAATTTCCATTATCCGCGTTTCGTTGCTTTGCTTGANATAGTAATCGTGTGGCTGACACTTCGTTGTTGGGAGGCACACCTTAACATTTTATTAAATTTTTAATTTTTAAGGTAATTTGAAGTGTGACTTTCCTATGCGATTATGTTTACGTGTAAAGGCGATAGTTTTTGGCACGCGCCCATTAAGGCTGTAGGCAATGGTGCGTTTGCAGGTAAAGCTTTTTGAATTGAAACTTCTTTGTGCTCGGTTGGGTATAAATCCAAAGTCCGCTTAAGACTAAAACTAAGACTAAGATTAAGATTAAATATGTGATTAAGATGAATATAAAGATAAAGATTGGGATTAAGATTAAGAAGGTTAAGATTTAGATGTAGACAAAGATCAAGATTTAAATATATATTAAGATTTGGATTTAAACTAAGAATAAGATTCAGATTAAGATTTAAATTAAGAATACGATTAAGATTAAGATTAATGTTAAGGTTAAAATTAAGAATTAAATTGAAAACAAGATTAAGATTAAGATTGAGATAAGGGTTAAAATTAAGATGAATATGAAGACTAAAGCTAAGCTAAATTTTCACGATTTTGCCGAAAAGTTCTCATATAATATGGTCAGCTATACATACATGTGATGACCATTCGTACTTTGACTTTATTTATTTTTCTAAAAAGTCTATTTTGTTCTTTATTCCAAAACTGGTCCTTTGAAAGTACTTTTTTTGATTCGATGTCAGACATTAATGCATTTCAATTTATATTACAGCCTTGTTGTAACAAATTGTGAAGAAAGAGCAGAGAATACAAACAAGTTGGCAAGATCAAACTTGGCATTTCCCTTTCCCGAAATGAGTGCCTTAACCATTCTTATCAAAGTAGAAAAACAAATTAAAATGAAGATTGTGCGAAGCTTATTGTGTTCTACGGGTTATATAAGTACGCCGCGCTAGGGACTCACCATAGTATACGACTGCCACACTCTGTAGGAAATGTAAA
>NW_016219133.1:0-1559 GCF_001687245.7 Rhagoletis zephyria | reverse complement strand
CATAGCCCCCATACCTTAAGGTAAGACGTATTCTACGTCAAAACAATACATACAACGGTTATCTTAGGCCACCCGTGCACCCGTCCTAAAATGGAAAATGTGTTTTATTGGAAAACGAAAAAAATATGTACTACCAAGTCTGCGGTGCTCTAGCTGGGTTAAGCAGACTTGAAGTCCGTCCGTTTAAATTGTGGCATACATGCTTTTATTAGATATTCCTCCAGTTAAGAAGTCCAGGACGAGTTGAGCTTCGAAGAGCATTTAGAGGTTGAAAAAGGAACTTCCAAGAAAAAAGTTTCAAACTAATTTCACATATTTTTTACAACAAATTCCGAATATGTAATAAAAACATGTACATAAGCTGAATTTAAAAGGATGGTCTTCCACTTTGTTTAACCCACATTCGGTCGAAACCGGTAGACGGTAATACGACCAAAAGATAGATCGTCCCCGACAGTGTAGTTCACATTTTTTTTGTTTCCCAGTATAAGGGGTAGGTACACACATGTGTTTAAAAGCGGTCTCCACAGACTTTCCTTTACTATAAGCATCCAGTGCTATAGATAGATAATCTCCAGGATTTTCATTTGTTTTATGCAAATCAATAGGTCACTTCTGGGTGTTTGACAGAAACGTAGAAGTCCTAAGGTAAAACTTAAGAGCTGTTTTCGCCTTCAGCTCTCCAATATTTATGAATATACCCACTACTCGTACAATTTTTATGTATGAAATCCAGCCAAAAATTTGAAATTAGTGTGTTAGCTATTCCTTGCCACGGCGAAGGCTTTGCCAGGGATGAGCGGCAGGAAAATGGACACAAATGAAAAGCTTAAAAGACTCCTCCGCCACTCTTCATGGTCTAAATTCTAGATTCGAATTTTAGGTAGCACTAAAAATCCGGGTCTATATGCAAGAATACATCTAAATTTGAAGGATTCATGACGCTGCTCTAAGAAAAAAGACCAATTTCGGTTTCTTATTTTGTACTTGTGGATTAACAGTACAGATTTATAAAGTTCCAAGCCAGAAGATGTATTCAACACGGAGCCTTCGCTTCGTCCTTACAAAATCTTCGAGAGCATGAGCCTGAAGGTTCTTTTCTAAAAAGGTTTTAGTCAAAACTTTTCTTGGGCACAATGACTTCATTTTGTGCAATGTTCGATTAAATAGCTGTTTACATTAGACAAAAAATCTTCACTAGACACATTTTACTCCTAAATTGATCGAAATGGCAAGCAAGTTTGCCAGTTTTTTGCCTCTGAATAGTCTGCGTATGAACTTTACACTCGGTGAAGTTTTGCAGAAAACTAAATGTTAGTTGTCAATTTCGTACAGAAGAGCAAAGGTTACAATAATGTTAATATGTTTCTATGTTTGTATGTATGTATGTATATTGTCCTTTTTCAATATTCGCTATCTATTATATCGGCATTATTTCCAACAAACTATTTCACGAGTGGTAGTGATTTCTATCAGGCCTAACAAGCTCATACATATTTACAAAAAAAAACATATTTATATGCACATGTACACACAAACTAATACACTAAAACTACCAT
>NW_016219132.1:0-1559 GCF_001687245.7 Rhagoletis zephyria | reverse complement strand
ATATAACTTTCCAGAGCGAGAGAGTATTTTGATGGATTTACGAGCTCAACTTTTTAAAACCTGCAAGTGTGTAATCATATTATTTTAATAAATAGAAATAAAAACAAAAGAAAGAATATATTTAAGTTTTATTTTGGACACTCCGAGTTTACTTTTTGAATTCACCCGCGATGCAAATTTACATAGTTAGATCTAATCTTCACATCTAATTTTTTACGAGTTTAAATAGTTTGGGAACCTCTGCTGTAAAGTAAAGCTCCGGATGAGTAGTATCCATGGGGCCAATCGTATCACACGACAGTTCGGTTTAGTCAATGGTGCAGTCATTTTGGAAATCGACAAGATGTAATTGAATATTCGCGGCACTTCTCAATTGATGCTGTACATAGGTCGCATTCCTGGCAGAATCCTGGCAGTAGTTTCTACGTAACTGGAACGGCCGGAGATTCATATTTGGCCAAGGAACGCCCTCTTTTAGAATTCGATTGAAAAACGCGATATCTCAACTGAAAATATATTGAAAAAAATTTCAGAGGGCGTTTTTGAATCGTTAGCTGAGATAAGGCGTTATGAACCAATTTCTGAAATAGGGCGTTCTTCAATCAAATTCCTAGATAGGGCCTTCTTGGGAGTGGTAAGAATATTGACCGATTTTATGCATAACGATTTTAAGTCTTATCGCACAATTTTTTTTAAGTTTTAAGGATATTTATTAACATTTCAAGAGCATTGTAAAAGTACTCCACAGACTTACATATGAATGTTAGCTTGCAATTTGTTGTAATGGCTTAAAATTGAAAAACAAAAAAAAAACGTTCAATCGATGTTTATTTATTTGCCAACTTAACTTTTTAGCTGTCTAATACATTTTCATTTCAAAGGCTGTCTGCCCTGCATACAGATACCGAAAAAATGCATTAGTACGTAGGTATGTACATATGTATGTATGTGAGTATGGACAAACATACATACATAGAAACGTCGTTTTCAGACGCATACATAGCTAATGACCGCATTTTCGCTGAGCTGCATCCCATGCAACATTTAACTTCATCCATATGTTATTGGCCATCTTGGACAGCGTTAACCTTCAACTGTAGTTGTTGCTTGCAAACAACCCATTTTAAGGGATTTGCGCTTTATATTCGTACATTTTTATTTTATTTTTTATTTTTTTTTGGTCAAAAGTTTTGCTCGGTTTTATTTTTGTATTACTTCGTCGGACCACATAAATATTTTGCTAGTACTTATATTCGTACATACATTTTCGCTATGTACATATGTATGTGTACGATTGGTAGTAAATACGTTTAGTTGCTTGGCTTGCTTGTGTTTATATGTTGCTATTTGCAGCAAGTTGGTTTAGCTCTTTGCTGCTTGCTGGCCAGTTGCGCTTGTGCATCATGTTCAACAAATATACATAAAGCCAAATACTTGGGATGAATGCAGTGACACAGCTGTGCTGGTTGTTCGGTTGACCAGGAGTTGGTTGTCGGTGGGTTGTCGGTGGGTGTGTGTGTTGGTTGCTTGTTTGTATAGTAACGGCTCGATTTGGCTGG
>NW_016219131.1:0-1559 GCF_001687245.7 Rhagoletis zephyria | reverse complement strand
ACGTACCTTCATTTAATTTTTTTCAAACTTTCAGGAATCAAAGTACAAAAAAAACTGAGAAGGTTTTGTTCCGGGATGTCTTGATTCGTATGCCTTTGTGAGCGTGGCTGCTGCCTGAAATTCGAAAAAAGGCAATTTTTTAAACGACCACAAAGGCGGCACTACTCAGTCCATGTCATTGATGTGGATATCAGTAGAAGGGTCTTCAAATAAGCTATCTAACGCCATCTTTTTTTTTCATATTTCATATTTCATATTTATTTAAGAAATGAGGCTGTATCTATAAGACTTTGAGTCTTTTATAATACATCAACAATTTGTAAAATTCAATGTTTGTACAAAGTAAACTTAAAACTAACAATATATCAAATGGCAACAAAAAATATTGATATTTGTATTTTTAATTAAAATTAAAATTAAAATTAAGACTTAAAATTTAAGGCCAGATATAATAAAAGGTCAGGCATATAAATATAAATACGAACATACAAAATTTGGTTTAATAGTAGAAGTGACAGAGACAGAGAAATGATAACAATTTAATCGCAACCACATTCATTGTGCAGATTTAAAGTAATTATGCAATACCTTTCTGAAGTTACTCCGATTCAGCGCTGCTTTTACGGATTCAGGAACTGAGTTGCAGAGCCTTACAGCATTAATGAAGAACAGCCTAGCTGAAGACAAGTAGGAATATTTGGGGACAATCAGACTTTGATTTCTACTAGACCTTGTTGATTTTAATTTTTCAAAAAGGTATTTTGGAGTTTTGAATTCTATAAGCTTATACATAAATATACAATTTCTAGCGGCTAGGTATTCAAAAATGCTGCATCTTAGAATTTTGTTTTTCCACATAGAAACGTGGTCATATCTTTTGAGGCCGTAAACGTAACGTGTAACGTTATTAAACGCAACATCAATTTTGTGAAACGAAATAGAGTCAAACTTGCTATACACTAGCCCACAGTACGTGATCTGCGGCACTATAAGCTGAATAGCTAACTTTCTTCTTGTATCTAAGTGTGTAAACGACGCTGACATTCTTAATCTACGTAAAACAGCATACACGTTACTTACAACATTATTCACATGGCCAGAACAGCTCAACATAGAATTAACAACAAATCCTAAATTATTTATCTTGTCAGTCATGATCAGGACGCTATTACCAATAAACAGCGTGTGTTTATAAAATATAAATATATCATAACGTCATCGCCCGGAAACTAAAAATCGGGCTGCTGAAAATATACATTTCCGGCATTTTCTCAAAAACTGGTCAGTCCATTTTATTCTAAGTTTCCACAAATCTAGATCAAAACCTTAGCTTTCATCTGGAATACAGTTTATATCTGGGAAAACTCTTGTTGTGGAGATATTGCGATTCAAATTGAAAAAATGTCACTCTGTCAAATGGTTAAAAATTAACATATCCGTCTAATTTGGTTATTTTAAGATATAAAAATAACTTACCCATTTCCCCGAAAAAAATTGCCCATTCCCCGAATGCCACTTAAACCGAAATTCCCTGAAAATCGGGGAATTTTCCGCGAGTT
>NW_016219130.1:0-1559 GCF_001687245.7 Rhagoletis zephyria | reverse complement strand
TTATATGAGAAGTGTCTAACTTTGTGCGTTATGAGTTTTATGCTACCTTTTTTTCGAACGCGGGTAGCATAATTTTAGGTTTCGATAAAAAACATTGTTTCAGGATTTCCGTTGCGCACCTTACTTACTATCTATGTATGTATGCATTTGCACATATAGCAGACTTTAAAATTTGACAACAAAAAGTGGTTGACAGCTTGTCGTTTGTTTTACGAGCGATTTTTCATTTTAATCGTCACATCGCAAGAGAACCTTTGAAGTCGCACTACTATTCCACTATAATTTTTTAAGCCTGGCGTTTTAAATCTTTTTTGGAAGAATGATAAATTAGGTAATTTTATAATCAGAGGTGTGAGGCGCACATAAATGCATATGTACATATGTACGTATAACACTGTTCACGACTTTTATTTGTTTACATAGCAATATTATTTAATGAATTCTTTAAAATAGGGCTGAACTCACGTTTTAATGCTTTAACTTTGACGAAAACCCTTTTCATTGTTCCATTTTTTTTTTTCATAGTTATAAGCGAATATCGAAGATTCAGAGCAAAAGTTTTAGTGGATGAAGATTATTCCATGTGAATCTTTTAGTATGATCATCGTAACATTTTTTCGGCTATGGAATACGGTTGGTTTCTCTTTTTGGGCTTCCCGAATCTGCTTCTAGTCTTATGTTTCATCATCGGTTTTGAATCATCCAAGATATTTACCTATCTCAATTAGTGTAAACTCCCTTTTTTTTTTGTTTTACACTCAGACTACATGTCGTCCATTGTACCGTTTTCATGTCTCTCTTAATCAGTTTTAAATCTTCACGATTTACGAATAAACCTAAGCGGATTTTTGGGTGTCTCTCAACACATCGCTACCAAATGTCTCATACCTAATTCTTGCAAAGGCGGGGCAGAAGCCCAAAAATTGTTCCACCGTCTGATCCCATTCAAAGCAGGATGGGCAAATGGAGTTGTCATGTACTCCCACCACAGTCAGGTGTATGTACATATTTATTTTGTATGTGCCACATGAAGTGATCAGTGAGCAGTCCAATAAGTTTTTTGCAGTCCCTCTATTTTCCACTACGTAGAGCACGGCCCCGAGGATTGCAAATACCTCTGCCTGGAATACTGGAGCCTACTCTCCAAGAGAAAATTGAAGCTTATCCCCATAAACTTCGTAAAACACCTCAGATTCCGACCCAGACTCAGTTTGTGAGCCATCGGGGAAGATTGGACAATGTGTGAGTTGGGGCTCAGTGATGGTATTAAACCAGCATTCAGCCTCATTGAACTCGATATTATATAATCTCTTCCACCTCGCCTCACTCAGTGTCCGTTTTTTTTTTAGTTTACAGGTGGCCTTTGAGGCTTTCCCACAAAGTGACGGTAAGTGCAGCATGCCACCGCATAGCTGATCGTGGGTATGATCGCAGAGGTATAAATCTAATGGATACCCTTTGGTGACAGACCCCACGTTTCGCCAGAGGCCTGTTTACATTGCCAAAATGTTGTCAATGCTTTGGAGGACTTGTGTTTCACGTGAGATTTCCACGATAGT
>NW_016219129.1:0-1559 GCF_001687245.7 Rhagoletis zephyria | reverse complement strand
ATGTTATAATTTTATTAAAAGTCAAATGGTTAGCAACAACAACGAATGTTATTAAATGAAACTACCTTCTTTTTTGTATCATGTTAATAGTAAAAAAAGACTACACTAAAGTTAGTTGCAGCTTTTTGACATAATTATCAATGTAATATCTCAAAAAAAAAAAAAGCTGATACTAAATTTAGAGTCGACTATATTTCGACTATGAATATGCCTCAATGTCTTTACCAACAACTTTCAGCTTAGCCTAAAAAGCGCGAACGAGATCTATCGCATCATATTTATAAAGTTCTGCTTTATTAGAGCCTTAAAGCTTTACGTTCAAATCATTGAAATGCTGGAATATATCCGTAAAAAACCCACAATTTTGAAAGCCACGTATAAGCCTCAAACCTTCGTTTATTTAATGACTGCGAAGATATGAGTTTCAATATTTTTGAGAACTACGCCCATTATATCACCAAGGGAGGCGAAGCCATGCTTTGCACACAAAGGTTATTGATGAATGATGCAATGGAACTCATGCAATATAACTGGATTTTGTTGGTTACTGTTTGCATTTTTCGCTTTTCTGACATTTTTTCTTGGGTGTGAGTAGATCTTGCGATCTCCAATTTAAACGAAAAAAGAAATTGTGTCGATGTGCCTGAGGTTCGCCAGCCCTGGCATATGGAATGGCTGCCAGCCTTTTTTGGTTGATTTAAATTTATTTATATTTTTACTGCCCATGGGGACGGCACAATGTTGATTGAATATTTACTGTAGTAATTTTTATTATTTTCACAAGTTTGCCAATGTATTCATCTAGTTTTATTTCCAGTAAATCTACATATCGCTAGCTTAGAAAGAAAAGTTGCTAAGTCCCATTTTAAAAATTTTACAGGAGAGGAAAAAAATCTTCCTATAGCCATTTTCTTTAACTATTTCGCAAGACATTGAATCAAACATTTTGCGCGTTTAAAGCAAAGCAAAACTCCATACGAATCAGAAGGATTCGATATTTATTAAAAGATGTCGTATTATTTTGGCCTTATCGGTTTTGTGGTGCTTCTTTTGGACTTAGCAAATTTTCCTTTCTTTGCTTATGAAGAGGAAAAAATAAGACAAGTACCTTTATAATTTTCGAAACGATGCGTATTCAATTTCTCTAGCCTCCTATATCAAAATATGAGTTTCATAAAAAGTGGACTTAGCAACTTTTCACTCTAAGCTGGCGATATGTACTTGTACATGCACGTACCGAAAAATATTTAATTTTAATAATAATTTTCAAATCAAAATGACAACTAACGGAAGCCGTGGTGCGTCGCAATCCAGGCAAATTAATATAAGGTGATAGTAGGAGTACAAAAACAAAAATTTACATGTATTTTGTTTTTGCTTTGGCGGCATAAACTNTATTTTGTTTTTGCTTTGGCGGCATAAACTGTCAAAATCTGTAAGAGTGTGTGTAGAAATTCAAACAAAATTTTTCAATTTGATATCAGAAGCCGCACAGTGGTTCGGATAGCACATCTAGCTGGACGAAAGTCAACATTTTTTTGTTTTTAAAATACTTAATG
>NW_016219127.1:0-1559 GCF_001687245.7 Rhagoletis zephyria | reverse complement strand
ATAAAATTTTACAATATTTCAAAATTATTTTTCGAATCATACATTTTTTATGATTCATTATTTATAGTTTTTTTGGTTTTAGATCCTTTGTGCTTTCAACACGAGGTATCTGTTTTTTACTTTCTATTTTCATAGTCATAACTCCCTCTCTATTTTAAATGCGTCGTACCAGATTGTACATCCGTACATGAGTATGGATTTAACTACCCCTGCTAGTACTAGTCTAAACTGCTGCTTAGGTCCCCCAATGTCTGCCATCAGTCTGGAGTAGTTGAAGTAGTTGAGATGATCACGGAAGCATAATCCATGATCTATCAATACCCCGAGGTATGTTACGTATGGCTTCGATGAGATTCCACTCCCTCCGGCAGTTAGGGTTACACCTTCCACTTTTTTGCGGCTGATTATAACGGCCGCTGTGGTGTANGATGATCTATCAATACCCCGAGGTATGTTACGTATGGCTTCGATGAGATTCCACTCCCTCCGGCAGTTAGTGTTACACCTTCCACTTTTTTGCGGCTGTTTATAACGGCCGCTGTGGTGTAGTGGTAAGCAGTGCGCGCTTCCACTCAGCAGTGCCTGGGTTCAAGCCCTGGTCAAAGCAACATCGCGAAAAAATTTAGAAAAAAGGTTTTTTCTTAGCAGCGGTCGCCGCTCGGCAGGCAATGGCAAACCTCCGAGTGTATTTCTGCCATGAAAAACAGCTCCTCATGTAAATACAATCGCCGTTCGGAGTCGGCGTAAAACTGTAGGTCCCACCACTTTGTGTGACAACATCAAGGCGCACGCCGCAAATCGGAGGAGAAGCTCGGCCAAACACTAACATATGTGTAAGCACCAATCTATTATTATTATTATTATAAGAACTGCTTCTGTTTTGTGCGTTGCAAGTGTGAGGGATCTCGCACATAGCCATTCTTCTGCCGCACTGATTGACATATATATATGTACATTAGGGCGGGTCAATTTGTAAGAATCGATTTTTTCGACATCGTTCCTAGCATATCCGGATTCTTCATAAAATTCTAAGAAAAAGATTCCTCCAGACCATAGCTCTAATGTCAATTTCGAGCCTGCGCATTTTTAAAAGAATTAATAACTGTAACTAATTACTTTATTTTGAGAGAGGCTAAGAGCTTTCCTGTTAAATTGGTGGTTTTACTTGAGTTAGTAATAAATTCGCACTCGCAGCTTACAGCCGTCTTTTCTTTAATACGGTTCGCGTGGTTTGTATAGCAAACGTTTTTTCGCATGGTGCCGAAACCTGGGACGGCTGTGAATATTCTTAATTTTTATAATTTTAGCGGAGAATATTTTTGGTGCGAGCTAGGAAGCGACTTCTTTTAAAAATGGACTTAGTTTATCGCGCAACTTGCAGAACCCAACTGACCAAACTCTGCAATGCGGTAGAAGGCCAATTAAGGGCTGCTGCAGAAGGTGAAGTCGATAATTTGGTGGAAGCCCCTAATAATTATCTTCAGCGTATAAAAAACGTTCACGAAAAATCAAAAAGGGTAGATGAAGCGACATTAGCAGTCTTTGGCGATGACGAAAAA
>NW_016219126.1:0-1559 GCF_001687245.7 Rhagoletis zephyria | reverse complement strand
AAGTCTCTTAATGAGCTGGCGCGCGCGTCAGTAACGAGCTGCCGACGAGCAAAAGGCAAGATCGCCCAAGCGGACTGAATGGCCACAGAATTGCCACTGAATGCCAGCAAACGGACCGACTAACTAACTAACTAACTAACTTGGGTTATTTTTTGCTATTTATCTCTTCTTTTCAATGTAAAACAAAAAAGTGGGAGAAAGATGTTGAGAAAAAGGCATAGACAAAGTTCTCAGTAGAACTTCTAAAAGTATGGTTTAAGTTGTGCTGTGTAGGTAAGTCAAAAACAATAAATTTGAAAGGGGATAAATGTGAAATCTACAAGTTCTCAAATTGAACTAACGTAAACAATTTAAGCTTGAAAGAAAAATGTACTAAAAAGAAATTTTGTTAAATCTTAAAAAACGTTAACTAATTTACCTGTTTTTTGAACAATTTTAATGATTGAGTTTTGACAATCAATATTTTGTAACATGTCAAGGCAGTTTTGCAACAAAAATGTGCTTAAAATGCACTTTAGTTGTTAGTCAAACTGCGAGGTGAGGTGAATGACTGTCGCCATTGGAATTGGTCAACTCAATTCTCACTAAACACTTGACTTGATTGCCTAACACACACACACACACACACACTGCTCATTCATGCACACAATAAACTCGGTGCAGTATTTTCCCTTATGGTCTCTTCACCTCTCTTTCTCTTTCTCTTTTGCTTTTTAGTAGTCAACAACAACCAAAAAAATAAAAACAAATGCAACAAACATAAAACAAATTTGGCAATCAGCCCCTTTGCAACCAGTAAATACAACAGTACAAATAACAATTTTTGAAACGGTACTTCACTGCAGTGCATTTTTTAGTAAACTCTTATGATTTAGTTGACCATTTTGTTTCCTCTGAAACTGTTTTATTACAGCTACCCACAGTGATAATCATAATCAAAAAAACATTTTAGAAATTTCAGTAAGTGTCACTCACATTTTAGTTTTATTTACTTATGGTGTATTTTTCTGATTTCGATAAACTCATTTTGTGTTTTTACATTTTACTGAATTTCATCAGTTTTTGAGTTGACAAAACTGTTTGCCAACAAACTGCCAGGCAGCAGCAACAGCAGCCCAAACAACAACAACAACAAACACACTGGTCGCTCACTTGACTTCGTCAAATTAATTTGACGTGCAGAAATAAAATAAAGAAAAAAGAATCGCTCAATGTGTTTACTGCTGGGGTTGACAGGAGGTTCACTACCTTGCAAAAGAAGGTTAGGCTGCAAAAGATAAACACACTTGACTTTTGTTGTTGCTGCTGTTTCTGTGTGTTGGGTGAAACGGTAATTAACTCGCTACACACCACTTTTTTCCCTTTTCAAGCTGTTTTTCCGTCTCCTGTTTTCAACCCACTGCAGACAGAGCACGCCAACACCTACACACTTCAGACTGCTGCTGCTTGACTGCTCATTGAACAGAAAGAGGAACAAAACTGTGAATTGAAGAGGGAGTGAATGAGTGAATGAAGGAGTCAAGTGTGTTAGGTGCAATCTTTTGGCTGTTGCTGCTGCT
>NW_016219125.1:0-1560 GCF_001687245.7 Rhagoletis zephyria | reverse complement strand
TAACCCCTTTTTCTATATTCCAATTCTTATTGCTTCGAAAATCATGAGTACCAAGTACTTTCCTAAAAGTCTCGCAATCAGTGGAATTCGACTAATTTATTGAATTGTTTTGACTGCTTCAGATAAGCTTATGTAGAGTGTTATCCCGTTGCGAGAAAATAGTAGTAACTATCCTTCTTACAGCACACATGGTTGTAGTCCTACCATTTGAAAATGTCCACTGTTCTGTCGTTCTTTGGTTTCCTCGTCCTTCTCTTCTGTATTCTTGAGATTTTTTACTTTGATGCAGACCTTTAACTTTGAAATTTCTTCCACTCCAATCGTTTCTTCACGTTTCAAAGGCGACACGTGATGCGCATGGTCCACGTACATATTTATAAGAACGCTTTGGAGCACAAAAAGCATTGATTAAAAAATTCTATAAACTTATATTTGCCTAAAAGTACCACATTGGCTTTGCTTCAATTTGGAATGCATTACATTTTTAATTTCTTTGAAAAAAAAAATGCATAGGAATTTTGAATTTCCCAAAGGGAAATTATTTTTTATAGCAGTTTTTCATTATTTGATACATACTTGGAGGATATGTCGTAGTTAAATAAAACTTATGCCGCAAAAACAAAATTTCCCTTTTGGGAAATTTTAAATTTTTGAAAGCATATTATTTTCCATTGCGAAAAATGAAAAGTTTTTAAGTAAATAGTGTTAATTAAAAACTGGAGAAAGGAAATTTCTCCTACAACGAGGGAAGCATTAGAAAACGATAGATATTCATTAATTTGTTTACTGAAAATGTGGTAAAATATAATTGGAATAAAAGAAGTTCCAATATACATATGTATGTATTACATTACCTGCCTATGTAGTGAAGCCTTAGTAAGCGATACACATAAACTTTTTTCCACAATGTTAAAAAAACCTACTTTTTTATAAGCACCGAAAAATTCCAAAATACATTTTTATTTTTAGTACTATTTTTTGTAAGGGATATGAATTGAAAAAATTTCCAAATGCGTTGTTTTATTTTTAGTAAAATTTCGGTACTTGGTATAAATCTGGGGTTTATTTGGTGTATATTTTAACTAAAGGACTGCTACCCTAAAAAAAAATCCGGGAAAATTCCGGGAAATTTTTATTCTTTCAAAAAATTTTCCTTTTCGTTAAGAAGTAATGATTTCTGATGGAATAAAATAAAAACGTAGGAAAACTGTTCTATATACAAATGTAATCGAAATAATTTTTTCAAAATTTTAGAAGTTAAATTTGGAAAGAGCTTACTTTTCAACTTGCTTTAATTTGAAATTCACCACATCTATCATTTCGGGCAAACATTCCATAGTTACCGAAGAATTCTCAAAAGGAATTTTGTATTTGTTTAGTACTATTTAGATTTTAACGCAAAACTTGATCTACAAATAAATTTTTTTTTTGAGGATTTTTTATTATCTATTAAAAAAAGTCAAAATTTACCGCAGATTTAGTGAATCATCCGGAAAACTTGTTCATTATTATTTCACGAAATTTCAACAGTCCTATGTGAAAAATGTCTCCCTTTTACCT
>NW_016219124.1:0-1560 GCF_001687245.7 Rhagoletis zephyria | reverse complement strand
CAACAACTATTTTCATTAGCATATATTAATATACCGTAAGGATAGCTTTCTACTATGCCAAGTAGCAAATATTTACTTAGCTCAAATATGTATAAACTTTTCATTTTATTAATTTTAATTGTCTTTATTAAATTTTCTCTGCGCAAAGAGGCAGCATAGAAAGGAAATACTGCTTATGTAGAGACGAGTACTACTTCAGAAAACAACTCCAATACATCATTTAGTTTGCTTCGTTAGCAAAATTCGATTAAGTCCCAAATGAAAATGTGAAAATGTAAACTCAGACGGCAAAACTTCACTTAAAATTCAATCACTTGCATAACGAAATTATTACAAAAGACCAAAACGCCCACATGTTCATGCACTAGCACATACATACATACAACCGAAAATTGAAAAATGCTCAAACAAAAGGCGATGACAAATATTGCCTGGAGGAACCACATGGGGGGGCGGATAGATAGGCGGAGCATTAAGGGGGGTGGAAAAAATAAAATAAATTACGGCACTGAAAGGCAGCATGCAAAACTTGAGAGATTTTGTTTAAAGTGAAACCGGAGTTACATAACAAACAACTACAAAGGAAATTGGAACCACATAAGCGCTTCTACATTGCAGCGTCTCTGTGAAAGCAATCAATTTGTCATTTATGCCTTTCATCATTCGAAATTTAGTAGTCGACCAAGAGACAGTGGAAGCCGGGAAGCGAGAGAGTTATGCGGAAAAAAGCCACTACAGCCAATATTTGCAAAGATAACTGTTGTCGCAGCGACACTCATCTGCATCTTCATGTTGTTGCGTTGACGCAAAGTGTTGCATCAACAAACGGCATGTCATGTGCATACATATCTACGTATGTATGTACGCATGGAAGAATTTGTTGGCATGCAAACACTTGTAAGCCTCTGCGCCACAATGTATGCAACGCAAAATGCATAACAACATTGTCGCCACATTCCAACAACGCCGGCAACGGCAAGAACAACTGCATAGCTTTACATGATTTTGTTTGTATATACATACATACATACATACATATATATATTCATAAGACTTCGCCTTCAAATCCCCTCTTTCCCGCAGCATTTTCTTTTGCGCTTGCGGAATTTACTATGACACTAGTAAATTCAATTAAAATTTTGTTGATTCATGCTTCTCTAGCTGCACATGGCATAGGCCTACGCGCCTACATGTATGCAAGTAAAATCTGAAGTACTACATAGAGTGTTTGTTACATGCTTTTAGGCGCTTAAATATGTACACATGTAGGTACATAAATATGCATATGTACATACATAAGTAGGATGTTCATCGCAACTCGTGTTTATGGTTTTGTGGACATTGAAGTGTAAGAAAATGTTACTTTTACAACTGGGGAAATATTTTTCCACTCTGTTTGCTGGCACTTATGGTGGATGTATGCAGCAGGGGCTTGGAGTTCAACGACTGCTGCTCGAGTTTGTTGGTTGTGGCAGTAATTGATATGCCTTTATGGCGTTTAAATGAAGTTGTGACATACTACGTTTATACGCATGCATAAGTCGCTTTAATTCATTTCGC
>NW_016219123.1:0-1560 GCF_001687245.7 Rhagoletis zephyria | reverse complement strand
TATTTTGTCTGAAATAAAATAATCGGTCAACCCGGACTTTTATTTTTTTTGAGTCCAGCAGTAACAGTTAAAGTTGGACAAATATTTTTGAGGCTGTAATAAAATTCCTTTCCTAATAATAAATAAATCGGCTATCGAAATTAAACAAATTTGATATCAAATGAAAGAGTACTAAAATAGCTATCAGACTGACATATTTAAAAGAGGAATACCACCTATTGAAAAATATTTCAATTAAAAATTTTATTTAATTACCATAGAATATAAAAATATATTAATAGATAGAGTAACCTTTGCTTAGCTATTCCTGTTTCAATGCTATTTCATTCCTCTTTCATTTGGTACTAATTTTTTTTAATTTGGGTAAGCGATTTGTTCATTATTGGAAAGGACTTTTATTTCGGTCTTAAAAAATATTTGGCCAGGTTTAACTGTTATTACTGGGCTAAAAAAATAAATGTCCGGATTTTTCAATTATTAATGGACTTTTTCCCAAAAAGTTCGAAAATTAAAAATAATCTGGGATTCTTGTCCAGGAGGTTCCGGGATCAAGAGAACACTTATAACTTTCTCCTATAATATTTTGACCCGGACTTTTATAACATCAAAAAAACATTCCCACGACAGCCGGTTCTACGTACCGGAATGACTCGGGTTTCACCCGACCAAGGGCTGTTGTTTCGGCGATCTGACCCCGTTTAGGTCGGCGAAGTATCTCAGAACATCAAAAAAAAACTGTTATTTCGGTCCCTGCCAGAAAGCATAGAAAACTTTTATTCAAAATGAAAATAAGTAAAGTCTTCCATAACTTGCTAAAACAGTTTGCAAATTTCGTAATTTATTTCAATGTGGCTAAAAAAAATGTATACTTTATCTATCAGTAAACTAAAAAAACGCCTACATATTTAAAAATTTATAGAAATATATCCAGCCCTAACCTCCAAAAAATAATAAGCGACATTTTTTTCACAATTTCTTTTTAATGCTGAAATGCTCCTAGAGCATCTATAAGGAAAGTTTTGAGAAAAATTTCGCTTACGTTTTTTCGCGGTTCAAGCTCAGTATGTATGTATGTACGTACATATGGTTACCTTGATTCACAAAGGCCCTAACCAACACTTTTTTCGAAACTGAGTGTTTTACAGATTTTGGTAGGATATATTAAAATACACTTCCACAAAAAATTTTAAAGTGCCACTTTTTAAAAAGCCCTACCTATTTTTTTTTTACTATTTTTATAAAGTTTTTGCTTCTCTTGTAAAATAAAAAATTGGTTGGTTAGAGCATTTTTGTGAATTGTATATTAAGACATAGCATCGAAAAATGTCACTTAAGTTCTCTTTGATAAGGATGAGCTCGATATACGCAAACATATCTGTGCACTACTAAAAAGCATTCTAAAAACTTGGCTTTCTAAAACTAAAAACATAAATTTTTCGGAGTGTTTTTTTAAAACTCTATACTAAAACTGCTGATGTACAAACATTTCAAAATGTCTACAAATATAAATAAATTGCATCCCATCGCTTTTATGTTTCATGTCGCCACACTAAAATTGCA
>NW_016219122.1:0-1560 GCF_001687245.7 Rhagoletis zephyria | reverse complement strand
TGAAAAGTGCAGATAGAGGGTACTGAATATAAGCCGTCGATATATATTTGTCTTTTTGACTGTAAGCCCTCGATATACTTTTTCATTTTATTTTATAATTTAAAAACTTATTGTTAACGGGGGAATAGCATAACAGTAAGACCACCTCGTTAGCAGATCTTGCAGTTAGTCCTTCGAAATAGTTGCCATAATTGACAATCGTCTTTCGAAAGACTTTTGTCTTTCGAAAAACTGTGGTGAGTTGAAAGACAGTTGCCAGAATCGCCCTGTAAGTCTGCAAGTCTTACCGAGTATTAGTACGAACCTCTAACCACTAAGCTATAGCGGCCACCATTGGTTTACTTAGCTCAGCTCAAAAGTGGATTTCTCGTCTCACTGCCGCTTCTATTATACCTAAATATGTATGTACATGTAGATATGTGCTCCGTTGCAGCGTCGTTTTTTATCCGACTTAACATATATTTCCGTATCTTTATATACTTACATATGTATGTATGTATATTTGCCGTCTAGCAAAGGTGACAAAATCCCATTCTACTTACAACTTAGTATCTGCAACCTACACCCACCCTAGGCGTGGGTATTATACGAATTGGAATTTCATTTTAGTTAGCATAAATTCATCGCTGCTCTTGCTTTTCATTGACGTCGACATCAACATGTCACCAAGTTACGAATTCCAAAGTGGATGCCAATAAAATGAAGCTGCTGCTGCCGCTTCCTGCAGTAAATGTCGGAGGTTGACATTCTTCAGCTTTTTGGTTTTCAGTTTCAAGTAAAGTAAAACAGATAGTTAAATTGTTCATCGAACAAGGGTGTAACTTGACTAGAAGGAGTTACTGCGAAAAAAACAGCAAGTCAGCGTCAGCATTTTTAGTATTTCTTTTTTTTTTTAACATATTTTACGTGCCATCACCTGTGCTGCCCTGTAAATCAGTTGAATAAAAACTGTAATGTTTGCCAAAAAACAAAACCAAATAGATAGTCATGCACCCTCCCTTAGTTATGTGAGTGTAGATAATGGGCGGATATTGTAAAAAAATACAAAGTCACAACACGTTCTCTGCAAATTCCAATGTTTCTTGCTACACATAAGTTATGCAAAGAGAATAATTTAATTTCAGTCAGCATCACTTTTTGTCAGTTCATGAACAAATATGTACATATGTACTTATACGCGCATGTAAAAAGGGCGTGGCGCACTGACATTTTTTTTTTTTNTGAATTTTATATGCGAAATACTTTTTAGTATTTTTCCCACGCATCAGCCCATCCCTTTGAGGCTATTGATACGAACTTGAGTGTGCATACTACAGAAATGTTCGAAATATTCGTGGGTCTTGAGTAGCTGCGTAGATGTGATATGGATTCGGCTATAGCTTTTGTTATATCACTGAGGTAAGGCATTCGCATTCGCATTTAACCAAAAATATTACTTTCAAATATAGCTATGTATGCGTAGGAGATATCGAATGTTACACGTGTGCTGTATACGATTAAAAGTAAATACTTTAATGTGCACGTTGTCTCCATATATGTATGTATATACATGTTTGTAGA
>NW_016219121.1:0-1560 GCF_001687245.7 Rhagoletis zephyria | reverse complement strand
GTATACATTTGTCTATATCTATCTCGATTCGTTTTGCCTGTTACAAACAACCGTTATGTGAACAAAGTTATAATACCCTTGTGCACAAGTGCGCTCGGGTATAAAAACAGTGACGCCCACAAGTCAAGTAAAGGCAAGTAAACTAGCAATATGATTAAGGATCCCACTAGAAAAGATTGTACAATGCATACATACGTACATATGTACATATATACATTTTGGCAGATACATACGAATGTATATAAAAAGTATAGCCTAGCACTAACTTCATCGAAATTTACTGCGTGCATGAACATTAGGGTGGTCCAAAAATGCACGCGAAAAGGTAAAGTCGGAATTTGAATGCTCTCACACCCTAGGATTGTTCTATAAAAAAAAAAAAAATACTGCTTTTTTTTTATTTTGAACCAAAAAAATATTTAGAGGTCGCTCAAAGCGCTTAAATGCAACAGGGGATAATAATTGGGTATTGTTACTGAGAGTCTCCTGAAGAGAACCAGAATTTTCCGATCTAAAAATATTGATTTTCCAGAAATGCTTCTTGAAATTTTCTATGAAATGCTGTTTTTTCCCCATACATGGAAAACTTTGAGCGCTTTGAGCGACTTCTAAATATTATTTGATTTCAAAATGAAAAAATAGGGGTCTAATTTTTTTCGACATAGAACAATCCTAGGCGGCGAGAGCATTAAAATTCCGACCTTATTTATTTTGGACCACCCTAGTGAACATACATGCTAAGCTTCCGCAACCACTTTTTGCTTCACATACCTATGTATGTATATTACCTACTTAACATAATCGAAACAGTAATCACAATCTTTTTTTCCATAGGGAATTTCGTTAAGGAATTTGCTACTTATCCAATTTTTAGTGACTAAATATCAGGAGTCGTAACTGGGAATACAAAAGACAAGTAAATAAGTTTCATATTTAGTTGGGTAAATGTCGCAGCTTCCAAAATTTAAGTATGTTGGGGAATTGTGAGAATTAAAGCAGATATAAATTTTCTTTCTCGTATTGAAGTATTAAAGAAAAACGTCACAAGTTAGACAAAAGAAGAATCTAAATTTTGAATTGAATTTTTAAGTAAATTTAAACAACATAATATTCATTAATCGAATGTATGACATTTTTAAAGAAGGCAGGGTATTTGCGGAAAGTGGCGTTAACAAACCAGTTTAGGGTGATTCAATAAGACCGCAGATAACTAAATTTTTTTAATTTTTTTATTCCGCCGTTTTTTCGTCTATGACATTTATGTATGAAACACAATATACGTAAATGCCCAGCACAATCGTTCTGGCAACACAGGATGCGCATATCCAAATTTGCCAAGACTTTTTGTAGAGCGAATTCACATATCATATCATATGAATTCGCCTTGACTTTTTAGCATGGCTCGGGGGGCTACAGTTTTACGCTGACTCCGAATTTTTATGAGAAACTGTTTTTCATGGCACCATACATGTGGAGGTTTGTCATTACCCGCCAAGGGGCGATTTGTTTATGCTTTATTATACCTTTCATGAGCATGAAATGGTATTATAACTTTGGTCC
>NW_016219119.1:0-1560 GCF_001687245.7 Rhagoletis zephyria | reverse complement strand
CGTAAATATTTACACACGCCCACTTGGGAATCTTTCAAGGCTATTATAGAGTACGACACGAGGGTATACGCGGCGTATGATGAACAGCCACACAATATGCTAATGGGAGGCGACACTCAATAAATGTCGGTTAGCGCGAGTGCGCATATACATATACATACATACATATTTATGTGTATATGTGAGTTGTTGAGTTGTTGATTGTGTGTGTGCGATGTGGATGCTGTTGGTAAACATCAAAATTGAAATTAATGATTTTTTCAAACATTTCACGTCGCGGACCTTTACATACTTACGAACTGCATGAATGAGTGTTACAAAATTTTGTTCATAACAAAGAAATAAGCAGCTTTTGGGATCGATGTCATCACGCAGTGGTGCCGGTCGGTATGAACGCGGCTAATGAGTTTAAAAATTAAAAAATGCGTGGCCAACAGCTCGGTGTGTCAACAACCTGCATGTAGAAATATAAATTGTCGCCAAAGTCTGTGGGCGCATACGTGTGCTTTAGCGATATTTTGAGATATTTTGCGATATGTTTTCGAGCGAATGTGGGCGCGGTATATATTGAATTGGAATGCAGCTGACTTAATTATGTTTAATGTTGCGAGTTGTAATTGAGCTACTACTAATTGAAAAAAATTATTTTGCGAGGTCAAAATGATTTTCATACATATAACTATGAACTTATATATTTAGTTATGTGGGCGGTATTACGCCCATTTTCCAAAATTTTATCATAAATGTAGATTCTACTAAAGAATCATTGCAAACGTCAATTTTGAATAAATCAGCTTCAGTATTTACCGATTTATCGAAGTTTTCGCATTTCTCTAAGTTACCTTTATATGGTATGTGGGCGTGGCCACTGTCCGATTTAAAAAATTCTCAACCGTTTGGTGTGTTTTACCAAGAGCAACAACTGTGCCAAGTTTGGGAGAAAGTAGTGGAGCGGTTAGGAAGATATACACATGTAATCATAAGTGGGCATGGCGACGCCCATTTTTCAAAAGTTTATAATTTTCTTATTTGTCGTTTAAAATTTAATTTNGCAGTTTTCGTATTTCTGAAAGCTACGGTTATATGGGAGGTAGGCGTGGTTTCGAGTTTCGTTAAGATATCTCATATTTTGTTCGAGTTATCGTTTGCACAGACGGACGGACAGACAGTCAGTGCTTAATCGATTTCTTTTTTCATTCTGGTTATTTATGTATACATTTGCCTATAGCTATCTCGATTTGTTTTGGCTGTTACAAACAACCGTTATGTAAGTGCGCTCGGGTATAAAAAAGGTTTTCCGCAGAGATAGAAAATAGCACTCTCCACTTATTTCTTATTAGGGGTATTCTCTGAGTCTTGCAAAGCCCTTGCAAGGTGCACGGATTGCACGGTTGCACGGTACGGAAACCGGTTTTTTCCATGCAATCCGTGCAATCTGTGCACCGTGAAAGGGCTTTGTAAGACTCAGAGAATACACCTATTGTGTTTCTCACTGACACAAACGCAAATCACTCAAGTAAAGAATGTTTCTCACCGTGCCGAATCTCTCTATGATCTTTT
>NW_016219118.1:0-1560 GCF_001687245.7 Rhagoletis zephyria | reverse complement strand
TTAAAATTATTTAATAGTTTAAATGAATTATATATTACAATAAGGATATGTATAGAAATGGTTTTGCAAATGCTTTATTTTTAAATTACACTTAGAAGGGTTGCCACATATTTGAAAGATCAAATACACTTTAATTAAGGGAATAAGGTAATTGAAATATGTATATCAATATCATATCAGACAAAAAAAATGGGCATATTAAGCAAGAAATAAGTGAAGAGTAAAAACATTCCTTAGTTAATTTAAGAGTCCAGTAATTTAAAAGGAATGTAATCAGAACCAATCACTGATTGCCCCAATGTATGTATTTGTAATAAAATAACATATACGATGTCGTAAACCTTTGGTTTGAGACAATTATTATTTTAGTTTAACTTAATTTGACTTTACAAACAGGGGGCAACCCTCTTCGTAGTATTTCCAAGCTAAAACCTTCTTAAACCTCTTTCGTCTGACTCCCATATGGTGATACCTACCTGAGAGAAACAAGTGATTTTTTTTTAAATCACTACAAAAGACTACTGCAATGAGTAAATGTTTCGAATTGTATACTCTTTTTGCTCAAAAAAAACAATTTGTGTATTGGAGCCCTGCAGGAAATTGAATTAGTTTGAAAGGAATTTATAAACTACTTTATTTTCAATGATAACTAATTGAATTTGTGTCTTGGAATTATGAAAAAGCATATGTGAAGTCCAGAATGCTAGCGAATTCAAAAGGAACAAACTGACTTCGAAGTTGTGTAATCCGAATTAATTTTAAAGTAGTTGAAATTAAATTCAGAGTCGGACAGTCGACTTGCTGGGTGCACACAATTCAAACTGAACATTTGAAAGTACATTTACATGTCGGGCTGTAGCTGAGCGTGCAACAATTGCTATGTTCAAATCTTATTTAATTTTAAATTTTTAATTTCGGTTTTTCTTAGTTATGAAGAAGCATCTGTGAAGTGCAGAACGAAAGCGTATTCAAACGAAACATAATTACTTTGAAGTTGTTTAAGCCAAATTCATTTTAAAGTAGTTGAAAATACATTCAGGAAAAGGCAATTGACACTTAATTTTTGAAAATGGAACGAATCGTGCAGATCTGATGGCACTGACAAAAAATTAAAAAAAAAATAATTGCATTAGCTAAAAACGCATTATTTCAAAAAGTGCAAAAAATGAGCAGGTTTTTATTTCTTCTTTCGAAAACTAAAAACCTCTGCTATTTAATAAAAAAATAAAAAATTACATATTTTTACATATATTTTTTATTCATTCCATTAAATTTACCATTTTTGGAAATTTTGATTAAATAAAGCTGTTTTTCTGGAATACCTGTTATTTTATGGCCTTATAACAATTATATTCAACAATTTTTATTGAGCTTGCGGCTTATTGTGGAAAAAGCAACAAGGCGAACTTAGCTCAGTGCGTAGGCAACTGGCTGAGTCAATGGGATCGTCGGTTCGAATACTACTGAAAGAAGTCTGATGAGGAAATGTGGTGATTTCCGAAAGATTGGTTCAATTGCTCGAAAAATATAGTCGTAGGTATAGTAGCTTTGTAAATAGAC
>NW_016219117.1:0-1560 GCF_001687245.7 Rhagoletis zephyria | reverse complement strand
TCCTCGCCTTCAAACTTTGGTGGTCATTGTCGATGACCCAACTGAGGATATCAATTTTCTCCTCTTCCTTCCCCGACTCATCTCAGCCTACCTCGACACGCTCACCACTCTTCAGCTTGTGTGGAATGTGAAGAACGTCATCTTTCAGGCGATTTTTCCACTGCTCATATCGAACATCAGTTCACTACACAAACTGCAGCAATTTTTGTTCTACGACTCTGCTAGTTGTTTGGAAGTTCCGCCTTTTGATTTGCCTCTTCTTCTGCGCACTTCTCTTGACAAACTGATTTTTGTATCAGCAAAATCTTCAAGTGGTCTTGCTCTCCACTGGGTGCCCAGCTTGCTAGCACGAACAAAGCCTAACCTGATGCAGATCTACTATCGTACAAACCTAGTGGGACCGCAGTTCTTGTCCTCAATTCCGGCTAAAGCTGCTGCCCATTTTTACGATGCTGCGACAAACATTACGAATGTCGCTGATTTGGAGCATTTCACCAGTGCCTTTACCAACCTGAAAATTCTTTTGGCGGTATTGAGTCTCAAACTGTCAATGGGAAGTCTGTTCACCCAGCTGGCCAAACTGCCACAACTCATTCGCCTCCAAGTGGTGATCTTTAAGCAAAGTGATGCCGGTTACAACTCCACTAACCTCCCAGNGAGAACCCTTTCAGCACGCTCAGCTTGATCAGCTGAGCCTTTCGAAAGTGTTTCCAAGTGTAGCGAAATTCTATCTTTTTTTTCACATCCACCATTGCCTCAACTGTAACTGGCAAATTAAGGTACCCGAAGACGATAGCCTTTTCAAAGTGGAAGGCACTGATGATCAAGTGAAGCAGTGCATCACACTGATGGCCACTCCCTTTGCTAAAACAAAGTCACCAATGAGTGTAACTTTCATGGTTAAGACTCAAACTGTGCTTCACTATGCTGCTAATTTTGCTGACGATGGACAGCTGAAGCTGACAAAATACAAAGTCTGACAAAGTAAAAAGAAAAGTTTTGTTCATTTTTGCAAACTCTATTTTTATTTTTATGTTTGAATAAAGTTGACCACTAAATGTTCACTCTAAAGTGATGCTCCATTTTTCTTCCTTTTGCCTGATTTTAGGCCACACTTTAGCTCCGGGTTTTGAGCGTTTACGTTTCTTGCACTTTTTGCATCGATTCAAAAAAAACGAATTCCTCTCTGACTGAACTGTGAAACTCTAAACGCAACTTTTCATTTACTTTTTCAACTTCATCTTTTTATATCATCAGTACCACTGACTTTTTTCCTCACTCTACCATTTAAATATCAATTTAGCAGCTGTGAGAAAAAGAGTGCATGCCGCCGCCTCAGTTGACAAACGGGACTTTGCACACTTTGCTTTTTANAAAGAAGAGCAAAAAGGGCTCTTCTCTTCTTCTTTATCAACTCACAAACAGACTTTTGCACTTTTCTTCTTCTTCTTAACTTGCAGCCAGAATCTTCTTTTAACTATTCCAGCTTCTTTGCAGACAAACAATTTGCCTGCCTGCCTGCCTGCACACTTCCGCCCAACTCTGTATCTCTCCTTCTCA
>NW_016219116.1:0-1560 GCF_001687245.7 Rhagoletis zephyria | reverse complement strand
TAACTGAGTTTTTTATCACATAAAGTCTTAGTTACATTCGTGCAATTTTATTTTATCCACCCGCATTTGCAACAAAATATGAACAAATGAACGAAAATGATAAGCAACCACCCACAACTGATGTGTGTCAAAATCAGCTGTTTTCATGTTAACTCAGCGGTGCTCTCTCTCATATCAGTCATTATACCGTTGCTTTAAGAGAGTAATTATGTACGTGTATACGCGTTCAAAGAAAAATACTTAATTTTAAGAGAAGATGTTTTAGCAGAGAAATATTTATTAGATATGGAAGTTTTGCCCACCTTGCTTTCTACATATAATACATATGTATGTACATGAAAATATTTTTTGGCTTTTCATACCGAAATTGGTTATGATTTTTTCCTCTTGATAGATTGGCAGTTTAATGAGAGTTTTGTAGGTTTTTAGAGTATTGCAAACATGCTTCAAAAGTATAACAATTCAAAGTATTTCATTTTTTTAATAATGTCCAAGAAATGTTTACAGATCATACTTAGACGAACTTTGTTCAAAAGCTGGCGCAGTATTTCACATCATTTTGTTGAAACATTTTTTAATTTTTCTTACAATGGCGGTATTTTCAGTCAATACGTATTTGGATATTCCTGCACTAATGGCTATAAGCAGCAAGTGGAGAGCCCCGTTTTCTTTTATCATTGTCCAGTTTCAAATAACTGCAAAGGATCTTCCAAAGATTCTACAATTAGAGGATATACATATAACTCAGTAAATCTCGTTGGCCAGCTCTGATCAAGGTTTAAGACTCTCGAGTACACTTTACAGTATTCGCTTTCTTATAAGTTGCTTTCCAGATCAACAGATCTTAACAGGATTTAAGACAAGGCGTCTCCTTTTTATACGCTGCTTCAAAGCAACAAACCGCAGGTTTCTAGATTTTGTTCTTTTCGCGAATCAACTTCAAAGACGGGCACATTCAAAAAAAAAAAAAAACATATGAACAAGTCAATTTCTCTCGCTAACTTCAAAGTTATTTCTCTTCGGAAATTTATTTTCTAACTCTATATTCCCCTTAACATTTTCTGTCACATATACCAAGAGTACGATGCAGCTGGTGGCGCTCGTATGCGCCTTATGCAATACCCCTGTTGGCAGGTCTAACATTGAAGTAATAAAGTACTTTGTCTGTATGGGCCCCAGCATCAATACCACAAATGATGCCAAAATGAAAATCGGGCCAAGAATAACTCTTGCCAAAACGTGCTATTTTAAGCTCGGTAGTCAATTGAAAAACAGAGCCATCTCTCGATGGACAAACATTTTTCATCAATACCCACGCAGTGAAGCCAGTAACTCTCATAAATACAAGTCAACCTTAATGTTTTAAAAAAGTAACTACTACTTCGAAGATAACTTTATCTTGTAAAGCAAAAGTCAAGCAAAAGAGTTTCTACAATAATTTCCGCAGTGAAATAATTCCAAAAACGACATTTATTTTGCACAACAACTAAGCAGCTAACATTCAGAAACACTTTGTAAACAATGCCATAGCAAATTCTATTCAAAAACAAAAAATGTATT
>NW_016219115.1:0-1560 GCF_001687245.7 Rhagoletis zephyria | reverse complement strand
ATTTCTGTTTTTTTATATATTTTTTGGTCGTTGTCGTATTTCAATTTTACTTTGTGGCTTCTAGAAATAAGAAAGAGAAAAGGATAGAAGTGCCTAAAAGGTTGTTTTTTCAAGAACTCAAAGATAGACTTGATATCTACAGGTATTTCTTTAATGCGTTCACCCGAATTTCGGGGGGTTACTACTAGTACTTTTAATTATTATACTCGTCTTAAAGATAAGGAAAAAGTTCCGTAAACTACAAGCTTATTCTGTGCTGGTAACAAAATGTGTGGTAATAATTAGTATTGCCCTGTAAGCATTATTATTTATTTCGGTCAACGGAAACAATTATTATTTTATTTTTATTTTTTCGATCCAGTATACATAGTGATTATTATACGTAATATTCTTATTTTTTTCGCCCAAAGGCAATAAAAAATATTTAGATTTACTTTTCTATGTAAAAATTATGACTATTTTTTAGATATAAATAACTTTATAGACTCAACTAACTGAAATTTTAACCTGAATGTTTTGAGACATTACTTTTATTAAGGTGTCGCTACCTATGAGAAGGATTCGTCGGAAATCACGCTAGCTGCTGGCATAGCTTTTCAGTTTTTGAATAAACATTATTGTTAGTGAAAAATATATGTAGCTCAAACACTAATTTTAATTTTTTAATTTTTGTTGGTTGAACTCTAAAAATAAAAATCTGTGTATATTGCAGTTGGAGGTGGGCATATTTAAAATTGTATTACGATGCTTACAATATGCTGTTTTTTTTTGTTAAAATCAAAAAATAATTGATTTAAACAGTAATACGACCCTGCAGTGAAAAATTATCAATTGTTAAAGAAAACCAACGTATAGTTAGCTTTTTGATGAGATTTTGATAAATACTTCACTCTGAACTAGCTATAACAAAACCAACTTAAAGTGAGTTGCAAGGTCGTGTAGGAGTCATGCCGACGGAATTAGGAGTTTGTTTTCTTTGCAAGTTTCTATTTAAAAATCCTCATACAAATACTACTTTGAACACATTTTTTTCTGCACTTCCTCCTAACCCACGACTTGGCTTTGTGGACCAAAATCACAATATCGGTGAAATTATGGATTTTAGTCTGAGGTTTCCTCTTATATTTCTTAACCAGTTCCAGGATCTCCAAGTAAGGAGCAAATACATCTGAAAATAAAACCCTGTACGCCTACCACTTAATTCAGTATGCAATCTGGTGCATTAAACACGCAGAGTACATTTAACATTTTTTTTAAATTTTATTATTCCACAGTAACCAAAGATCAGTAGTATGTAAATTCTTATTTATTCAACTGTTTGAGATGCATACCAAAATTTTCTTTTTCTACTTATTCTTTTTGCAATACTTAAGGCGCATTTTTTGTATGTATGTGTGAGCATCCGCATTCTATTTAAATTCACATTCGAATCCTCTCCGACTTCATCAAAATGCTAACCGCAACAGACACGCATTTTTCACACCCACACTTGCATTTATTGGCTATGAAGCAGTTTTATAAATCAAAGATATACGATTTCCACTCTGGTGAGGTTTCTTC
>NW_016219114.1:0-1560 GCF_001687245.7 Rhagoletis zephyria | reverse complement strand
GACAATTTTAAAAAGAAGCATAGCTAGAATGAAAACGGGAATTCATGATTAGTCACTCTCATCAGATCCGTCGGAAGTTGAGTGTCGACTCGAAATGCTACAGTTACAGCGAAAAGCTTCTAGCGTGTCAGTCCGAAATAGAAGAGAACGATGAAGATGATGACACCCGTGACAGCCTTGAAGATTTAGTTGTTGGAACCAAGGCAATGTTAAAATCCATATTATCAGAGAACAACAAGCACAAAGCTTCTGACACCTCCTTCACAGCGCCTCACAGCTCAAGACTTCCGAAAATGTCGCTGCCCAAGTTTCGAGGGCAGTATTCGGAGTTTAAAAATTTCATGAGTTTGTTTGAGAGCCTCGTTCATAACAACCCTGCGCTTTCAGACATTGAAAAATTCACACATTTAGTTTCGTGTTTGTCTGGTGAAGCCCTGGGAATGGTGAAGGCCTTCCAAATGACGGAAGAAAATTACCCGAAGGCGTTGGCAAGCCTGAAAAAGGTATATGATAATAAATGTCTCATATTTTCGAATACAGTTGCGAAACTGTTTGAGTTGCCGAAAATACAAAAGGCATCGTCGCTTTCGCTGCGGTCAATGATCGACACCGTATCAGCTGTATATGACTCCTTGTTGTCTTTGGGTGATGATAAAAATATTTCAAATGCGATGTTGATACATTTGGTAATGTCGAAGGTTGATCCCACTACGCGGTCAAAATGGGAGGAGCAACTTGACTACGACAAGCTTCCGCTGTGGAGTGAGTGTGAAGCGGATCTCAATAAGAGATACTAGCACCTCTCATCTGAAGAAGCGTCGACATCGTCAAAATCGCACGACACCCAAAGGCAAAGCAACAAGAGTGCTGAAAAGCCAAAATCTTCTTTTGTGGCTGCGAAAGCTAAGCCAACTACTTGTNCGCGGTCAAAATGGGAGGAGCAACTTGACTACGACAAGCTTCCGCTGTGGAGTGAGTGTGAAGCGGCTCTCAATAAGAGATACCAGCACCTCTCATCTGAAGAAGCGTCGACATCGTCAAAATCGCACGACACCCAAAGGCAAAGCAACAAGAGTGCTGAAAAGCCAAAATCTTCTTTTGTGGCCGCGAAAGCTAAGCCAACTACTTGTTTCCACTGCAACTCCAAAGACCACTTTCTAACCACCTGCCCTAAATTTAAAACTCTCTCTCCTCAGCAGAGATTCGAATTCGCGAAATCGGTCCCATTGTGTATAAATTGCTTACGCAAGGGACATACGGTTTCTAAATGCAAATTAGAACGGTGTCGAGTTTGTAACCGGTCACATCACACCATGTTACACCAATACCCGATATCGTTCGAAACAACACCACAACCTTCGACCTCACAAACTATGCACACAGTGAGCGTGCCTGATCGCGTCATGTTAGCGACAGCGGTGGTCAAGGTAAAAACTTGCTCCGGTGATTATGTGTCATCTCGTGCGTTACTTGACTCAGGGTTTCAAGTAAATTTCATGACTGAAGAGCTAGCACAAAGGCTGCGAATTCGGCGAGAGAAGGCGACATTAAATGTCATCG
>NW_016219113.1:0-1560 GCF_001687245.7 Rhagoletis zephyria | reverse complement strand
TTATGCTAAGCCCACGCTTTAACATTTTACATGGTTGCAAGTTGCACCTTATTTTCCACCAGTCACCAGCAAGCCAAACACCTAGGCGCGCTTAATGTAACCCTTATTTTGCACACTTTGCACTCCTCTTCTCGCTCATAAATAAGTTTACTTAACGTAAAAATAAATGTTAAAACATGCTAAAGAAAAGCTAGGCATAAAAATGCCTCAAGCATTAACAGCGCAAAAGTAGTTGGCAACGCGAAAAAACACATGCAGTGCGATGTTGCAATGTCAGTAGGCGCTCGCGGCAGTTAGCAGTAGCAAATGCCAAGGCAATCGAGCGAGCGATAAAGAATATAATATAACTTAAGGCATGCAAGAATTTTTATGCAGTTTTTTATTTTTAGGAATTTTTCAAATGGTGGGAGATAGCAATGTTGCAATGACAGCCTAGCTGCCACAGCAAGGTGTGCGTCTTGAATAATAATTCATTTTGGTGGCTTAAGCGTCAGCGCGGTAAATTTTTGGCGGCAGTGATGAAGGATATTGAGCAATGTAAATTTAAAAATGATATGATATGATATGATTCTTTTCAGCTACTTCTTTATTAAAAATTAGTTACATTATTTCAAAGTAAACAAAAAGATTTCGAGTATTTGACACGGTTTAAGTTGTGATATATAAGCTTTGATTACCGTAATAGTCAACTTATCGACCACAACCCTGTCGTTCCACAACACATCATACTCCTACCCTGTCGGAAACACCAACAACAAAAATTAGAAAATGGGGTGAAGATAAAATTTTGTTACGAGGTTAATTATATACCTTTAATCCTCGGTGATAAACTTTCATGGAACTTGTACCTTCATAGAGTCTCAATATGGAAGCTAGTGAACAGAAATTGGAGTTGAGAACCCAGTCTAAGCTTAACAAACTTCAACGGCTGGCTTGCGTGGACTCAATGAACGATGAGTAATACTCCAACCGCGGCTCCAAGACGCTACTAAGCATGCCTTTTCTACATATCGCTATTACAACCAAAGCATTGCCCTTTACCACATTGTACATCTCTGGAGGAGTTAGAAAGGATAAAAAACTGATTAACACTTCCACTTTAAGTTTAATAGATCAGGAACTAGACTAAGGTCAGCTTTGTTGATATATGCTTTGCGAAGTACAATTTTAGAGTCTTCTTCACAAGCAGACACAGCTCGGACTATAACCCAGAAAGTTCTTACCCACCGGCACGAAGACGCAAAACTTTGTCATTCCAGGTTGGTGCCTTCACCAAAGAACTAGTATATATGTTACCAGCCGAACCCGATCTTAGGGCAAACTCGTTTTGCCTAGGCTAAACTAGCTCTACCTACATCTGATACAATACTGTGGACTACCATGCCGAAGGTGGCCCGACGAACATTTTTTTGTTGAAGCGCGGCATGAAGGCCGCCAACCCGGCAAAGCGTTCTGCAAAGAAAATACTATGGCCGCATGACCGAGTTGTGCAAAACTAGTTTATCCTAAGATCGGGTTTCGCCGGTAACATATAGTTCTGACTAAGGTGAAACAGACAAA
>NW_016219112.1:609-1560 GCF_001687245.7 Rhagoletis zephyria | reverse complement strand
TGATCTTCGAGGTTTTCTGGGCAAGGTTAATTACTACCATAGATTCATCCCTAATAGAGCCGCTTTGCTTTACCCTTTGTACCAGCTTTTGCGCAAGAATGTCACATACGACTGGGATGAGGAATGTCAGACAGCTTTTGAGAAAGTGAAGACTATTCTTATTTCCTCCCCAGTTCTACGTATTTTTGACCCCAAACATCGGACGATTTTGTACACTGATGCTTCCCAGAAAGGACTTGGGGCTATTTTGAAACAAGTAGATCCGGACGATTTGACTAACACACAGTACGTAGTAGGGTACTTTTCAAAGTCTTTGCTCGATTATCAAAAGGGTTATTCTGCAACTGAACTAGAGTTATTAGCTATCATTTCCGCCATTGAGTATTGGCATTTTTATCTTGTCGGTCAAGAGTTCACCGTAATTACCGACCATATGCCTCTCAAGTCAATTGGAAAACTGGGTAAACCAAACACCCGGCTGTTCAATTGGTCTATTAGACTGCGCCAGTACAATTTTAAAGTAGAGTATCGCGCTGGAAATAAGAATCAAGAAGCTGATTATCTGTCTCGCAATCCAGTGGCACTCTTAGAAGAGATCACTTCCGGAGCAGTTANTTAATTGGGTAGATGCTGACCGGATTAGTAATGCACAAGCACTAGTGAGTGATGACGATGTTCCGAAAAAGGTAAAGATTATTACAGGCACTACCGGTAGAAGGCTTGTGTACCAAAAGGCCGATCAGATGAAAGAGTATTTGCCTGATGATTTGGCCAGAAATGTACTTAAGGAACTTCACCTTAGATTAGGCCACATAGGGCAAAAGAAGATGGAGCTTCAGTTTGTTAGAAAATACTACAACCCTAATTTAGCAAAGCATCTGAAGCAGATTGTTCAAGAGTGTGAGATCTGTCTTCACCTTAACACGCAGCGTCCAGCCTTTGGTGAACTAG
>NW_016219112.1:313-534 GCF_001687245.7 Rhagoletis zephyria | reverse complement strand
TTACATTTAGCAATCGACGCTTTCACCCGTTTTGTTTGGTATGTGGCCTCCACTACCAAAACTTATGTAGATTTTATCAACTTGATCAACAAGGTGATGACTGTAGAGAGACCAAAACTAATAGTTGCCGATAATTACCCTGCTATCAAAGGTAAGCATTTTCAAGAGTTTCTGTTTAAGAATCAAATCGGCATGGTTTTTGTTTCCCCAAATCATCCTTC
>NW_016219112.1:0-290 GCF_001687245.7 Rhagoletis zephyria | reverse complement strand
CCAATCGGCTGAGGGCCAAACGCCTAGAAAGACCAGACCTAGCCTGGTCAACTCAAGTCAGAGACTGTGTCGACGAGTATAATCATTCGATTCACCTTTCTACCGGTTATACTCCGTCCTACTTGATGACAGGCATGGATGAAGAAGGGCTGTTTGAGGGTGAGAATTTGCAAGAGTCCCGTGTGGTGGCATTTCAGAATTCAAATGCAAGCCATCATAAAAGTGCGGTCCGATATAATCAAGGCAAAGTTAAGCCTCAACTAGGACCAGGGGACATGGTTTATGTACAA
>NW_016219111.1:1407-1560 GCF_001687245.7 Rhagoletis zephyria | reverse complement strand
TGCAATGGGGGGGACCAATAAAAAATCTTTAATCATAAAAAAATTATTTTAAAAAAAATTAAAATTCCGACTCGTGCATTCCATGTCAACCGGGCCACCTAAATATCTCAAAAACGGGAATTCTCAGTTTTACCAAACTTTGCGCAGACTATC
>NW_016219111.1:0-1382 GCF_001687245.7 Rhagoletis zephyria | reverse complement strand
ATCGTGCATTCCATGTCAACCGGGCCACCTAAATATCTCAAAAACGGGAATTCTCAGTTTTACCAAACTTTGCGCAGACTATCTTTGACATGTGTACTTTCACCTCAAATTTCTTCAGAATTACTACTTTTTTTGTTTCAAAATGGCGGACCAAAATATCTTCGAAATTTTGGATACAAATTTGCAACTTTTTAATTAGAATCTCTAGAAAAATTTCGAATAATTTCGAGTATGCAGTTTTGTAGACCATTAAATTTTAAAATAATAAAGTGCAAGTTTCAAGTTGCTAAAAATTTGAGTTGATATTTTAGAATATATTTTTTGCTGACACGGTTTTCCATAAAAAAGAAAAATGTCGAACATACTTTGTGTGGGAAAACTGCGTGGCACTTTTTTAGAAACTTGAAACTTGCACTTTGTTACACTAAAATTATATGGGCTACAAGGCTGCATTATTCTCGAAATTATTCTAGAAAATCTAGTTAAAAAGTTGCAAATTTGTACGTTTTTAGAAATATTTTTTTTGGTCCGCCATTTTGAAAGGAAAAAATAAGTAATTCTAAAAAAATTGTAGATGAAAGTACACATGTCGAAGATGGTCCGCGCAAAGTTTGGTGAAAAACAAAATGTCCGTTTTTGANTCCGTTTTTGAGATATTTAGGTGGTCCGGTTAACATGGAATGCACGACATATATTGATAATGGAAACAGATATACTTTTTAAATTTTTGATATTTATGTAATTTGCTGTTATCGTTTTGGAGTTATTTCGTCGCAAAATAACAAAAAGTTCCGATTTATCATAAATACATCCAATTATTTCCAAATTCGGCCGCTAAGTGGCGACGCTATTTTTTAAAACCTAATATCAAAGTAACGCACGCGACTGCATTCATTGTTTTCTTATTCGCGACCGCAAAGAGTCGTACATTCCACAGAGTCTCAGCAAACGAAACTTTTTTTCAAATAAACATTTCCTTATTACAAAAAGAGTGTTATTTTTTTATTTGTTATTTACCAACTTTACTTTCTCTTCGCATACGCCGAAACAAAAGAGTTACTTTGTATTTAAAAAATGCCTAAATCAAATTTTAATACTTATTGTTGCAATCCTTTCAAATTAAAAATGCACTCACATAAACGTGGAGATATTCCAGTCTCCCTTTCAATTTCAAATATTTTTCCTGATGCTGAAAACAAAAAAATATGTAATACGTGCAAATTTAGAATTTATTCTGAAATGAATAAATCTTTACATTCACATAATAACTCTGATAATGGCAACGAGTCACATACTTCATTTCATGAGTCANTCAAATTTTAATACTTATTGTTGCAATCCTTTCAAATTAAAAATGCACTCACATAAACGTGGAGATATTC
>NW_016219109.1:0-1560 GCF_001687245.7 Rhagoletis zephyria | reverse complement strand
AAAAATACTACCACGAAATGCTTGCTTGATAATTTCGGCCCCCCCTAAATTTCAAGGTTTTTCCTATATATATACTGTATAACAAATTATACTCCCAACGCTAACTAAACAATTAGTAAATTGATATGAAAAGTAGATATGTGGATCATCCGGTTCTGTATCAAGTTATTATCTCTAGAATATCTAGGCAAAAATTTGAAAGTTAGGGGGGGGGCCCGGGCCCCCCTGCCCCTACCTGGCTACGCCCATGCTTATGTACATAAATTCCTTAAGCACACAAGTGAAAAATTATCAGTCGCACATATACATACATACATACATGTATATGCATGCACTTATGTATGTGCCCAATTTGCCACAGGGCGAAGACGACGTCGTTACGACGTCGCTCTGACGAAGTCGTTTTGGTGAACTCGAAACGACGTCGTTACGACGTCGCTCTGGTGAAGTCGTTTGGGTGAACTCTAAACGACGTCGTTACGACGTCGCTTTGGTGAAGCCGTTACGACGTCGCCCTGGTGAAGTCGTTTTGGTGAACTCGAAACGAATCCGTTTCTTCGAACCTAAAAGTTTTTTAAGGAACCTTCGGTCTAGGTTGGACAAGTTGCACGCCCAAATTTTAATATATCTAAGCATAAATAAAAGTCATTCATTTGGATAGTAAACCGTTTTTATTATGACAATTTTTTATCATAACAGAATATGGAATCCACAATGTAAACTTGTGCTCAGAAAATTAAGCCACCTATATCTTTTTTTCAGTATTCATAATATTTTTCATATAAAATGTTTTTTTATAAAGGTAAAGTTCACTCATTGGCCTTATTAATAAAAAATAAAATTTGTAGGAATAAGTTTTTTTTAATTTGGTAGAAAACTGTACTTTTACTTTACAGCGTGGCGACGAACAACTGTTACCCAGGTTTGTTTGAGAAATAAAAGGGTCCTTTATAGATTTTGCGAAAAAAGTATTTTATTGTTAATTTTCCACAGATTTTACTTTAGTCGGATTAATTAGTGTTTAAATTGTAATCCTTATTTACATTTGCCAGCAGTGTAAACTTCGAGAGAAAAGTTCTTTTGGCACGGAAGTCTTTTTCAGGTGACAGAAGGGACTCAAAATGGAGAAAATTAGCGGCATCGCATCACAACAGCGGCAATTAGAAGTACGCTTTAATTGTTGATGTCCAGCTCTCAAAAATGATTAATATACTTTTAATATTATTTCAGAAGCGTTCCAGCAAAAATTCTACGAATCTGTGGAAATAATGGAGCGAATAATGGAAAAGATATTTCCATTATGCTGGAGACAGGATCTCAAAACGGAATAAAAGAAATGTTTCACAGTCGTCTGCATAAATATACTATCTGTCATATTGATAAGTTTTAACAATTTATTTTTTTGTTACTTCATTTTAGTTATCTTTATAAAAATTGGGTTTATNCGGAATAAAAGAAATGTTTCACAGTCGTCTGCATAAATATACTATCTGGCATATTAATAAGTTTCCACAATTTATTTTTTTGTTACTTCATTTTAGTTATCTTTATAAAAATTGG
>NW_016219108.1:0-1560 GCF_001687245.7 Rhagoletis zephyria | reverse complement strand
GACGATACTCAAAACAAGAAATATTCAGTTTGCGTTGAAGGAAATCACTGTCATATATACAATGAATTCTTAGCATAATATTTTCCTCATATTGAAGCTGAAAATGTCTATAAAAGGGATGTGAACTCTCATTCTTCCTGAATTATTTTCCTCTTTTTATATTAGATCTAGTCTAAATGCTTCTATGGCTTCCTGTGTTGTGAAAAACTTTTCCGGATTAAATGTAGGTGCTTCTGATGTTGTTTCAGGGATAGATGTTTTATTTACACTAAACCAAAAATCCATCTCTGGATCAAAGAAAAACTTCCCTTACTTTAAGGTCGAAAATTTTTTCCGAATGATTAAAAAATTCTCCTGAATCCGTATTTTCTTTGGAATGTGTAAAAACGTACACGAAAATAGGGAACCGTGAAGAAATGTTGGGCATGAAAAGAGGATACAACTTCTTTAGTGCTTCAAATTATTGTTTTTCTGCACCTTATTGACCGCAAATGTCTTTAGTGCTGTTTCGTTCCCATTTTTCTTCATTTTGATTGCTGTTCTTCTTCAATTAAGAGAAGTTTTTTTGGGTGTACGTCCTCTTTTAATCCATTTGAATCCCTTTGAGTCCATTTCATTAGTTTAAAGTTCAGTTTTAGGTTTATAGTATCATTATTACGTATTTTTAGAGAAAACTCTGCATTTTTTTATTCATTTCGACTCAAATCAATAAAAAGCCTCAATATATTAATTTTTTTATTTAAATAAAAAATAAATAAAATAAATTTGGTTTTTCCCGTACCACACGGGGTTTTAATTTAAAATATTGATGTCCATAATATACTATAAGATATTTTTTTCCTGTCCAATAATATTCTACTTCAGGAAGAGGATTTGTAGGTATCTCATAACAAAACACCTGTAGCCACGCGATTCCACACCTTCAGTAGATATTCCATTCCATTGGTTCTCCATTTATATAAAATTCAGTCTACAAACATATATAAAAATAGAATAACATGTACATATGTTCTGAAATTCGTTCGATTTGAAATCGATACGATTTTGGAAATATTTTTATGGATTTTTAGTCATAAAACTACGGTAGGGAGGATATAACATCGCTGATGTTTCTGCTATATTTTATATATAAAATATTCAATCTTTTCATAAGAAATAACGATCAATATTTAGCAAATCATATCGATTTAAAATCGTTCGATTTACAGAATATGCCTGTATATTTTAAAAAACATTTTTTCTATTATTATTAGATCTTTTTAGTAAAAGCTTACCTTCGTCCTTTGTCTAATTTATATATTTTTATACCCGAGCGCACTTGTGCACAAGGGTATTATAACTTTGTTCACATAACGGTTGTTTGTAACAGGCAAAACGAATCGAGATAGATATAGACAAATGTATACATAAATGATCAGAATGAAAAGAGAAATCGATTAAGCGGTGACTGTCTGTCCGTCCGTCCGTCCGTCTGTCCGTCTGTCCGTCTGTGCACACGATACGTGAACTTATTTTGGGCGTAGGACGGACGGTATTGAAAATGGGCGAAATCGGACAATA
>NW_016219107.1:0-1560 GCF_001687245.7 Rhagoletis zephyria | reverse complement strand
GAATTTAATGGGCTGCAAAACTGCATACTCATCTGATTAAAAAGTTGAACATTTTGATGAAAATTTGCAGAATTTTAGCAAACAGTTTAGGAATTATATTTTTATGTTTTTTGTTGTTGTATGAACCATACTTTTATACAAAATTGGCGGAAAAGTATTAGAATAAAAATTGTTGCATATATTGTGAAAAAATTGCTGTGCTAATACTTTGTTCCGGCAGTGTACATTTTCTACCCTTTTGTTTCTTTGCAAAAAAAAATTCATTCACGTCCCAATTTTTTTTTTTATTCAATACGAACACATCTTAATTCAACACGGAATGACACTCGTTTATCTTACCTCCCTTTTTCATGTTTTGAATGAGCTGATTCGCAAAGAAATTCAAAGGGTGAGAAAATACCCTACCAATGATACCTCATAAGTCTAAATAGTAAGGTTTTGGCTGAGTTATTTAAGTTTTTCTTAAACCAGTCTTTGAAAAAAGTGCAAAAACAGCATCAAAAATCTCATTATTATGATTCCGTAGAAATTATTTTATATTTTGATGAAAACTTTTTAAGCTTAAACTACTCGGTCATCTGAGGTAATTTTTTAAAAAAATATTTAAAAACAACTGTCTATTAATAAAAGAACTCCATTTTTGGAGGTATTTTCAGATCGTTAATCTTAATATTTTTGCGAGATATTTTGGTGGAAGTCTTAAAATATAATACATAGATTTTATAATTCCAGTGGAAAAACAGTACCGCTTTTTTTTGTATGGGCAGTGATGCAGTCTACTGTACATAAGTTGGCTATGAGTACTCGGCCGTCTATCATAGTAGCACAATGCCGCTAAAAATGTAAACTTTTTTTTTTATTTTAAATTTTCAGCCAATAGCTTCATGCGATTATCGATTATATTTTTTGTTGTTTGTGTGAAATATTTTATTTTTATCAGCATTTTTCTTTTAATCAAAATATGTTGAAATAAAAGTAAAAAAAAAATATTTTGCCAGAACGCTCCCCTCCGAAAAAAAAAATCCTGGCTACGTCCCTGCACATACATATGTAATAATGTATATAAAATAAATCAAAATATTTGTCACGCTTTAGCGATGCTTCAAATATTACGTATGCGAATTTAAAGAAATCTGATTTTAATTCTTTCGACTAGCTTTAATTATTAAAATTTCTTGCATCACTTCTTCACAACTTCCGATACGCGTCATTTTATTGTTTCTCGCAGCTGTTTTTAAGTCCCTAAGGCCAGAAGTCACAACTTCCACACTCTGGCCTGCCTTGCCCTTGTGGTGTTGTTTTGCGAGTATTTCCTCCATGAGTTGCACTGCCCATTCTGGCAAAAAGGCTCAACGAAGTCAGTAAGCCAGTCAAAGGTCTCGACACTTTACCAACTTTTATATTTCCTCAGTGATTTCTTTGTTATAGAATTTGAACACACATGCTAGCTTAGAAAGAGGAATAAGATGTAGATACCCACTAGTATCGTAAACAGCAACAATGGAATGTAATGTGAAGGGTGCGCCGGAAAGTTCGCTATCTTATTCGATGAACAGCAAT
>NW_016219106.1:0-1560 GCF_001687245.7 Rhagoletis zephyria | reverse complement strand
AAAATTTGCGAAATTAAAGTATATAATTTGTTATTGATAGATCTCATTTATCCATTATTTTTTAGTTAAACAAAATGTGAATATAAATTCTACATTTAATGTACATAACTATAAGTGGAATCACTCCCGCATTATAAGTTGCTACATAGATGCGCATCATTCCCAAAGTATTTGTTGCTAAATAGATGCGCATGTTTCATGCAACTGTTGCAGTGCATTTTCTGCGCAATATTCACAGGAAAGTGATGCGCCAATTTCCAATGACATGCCAATGGCAAAAGATGCGGTATCTGCAACAAGAAGGATGCGCTTACGCGCCTCTACGAAGTGCTTCTAAAGCGCTTCCGATGCGCAATTCGCCCTATAGGGTTAGCACACGCTTTGCTAATTCTANCTTTTTATTAATATTTGCAAATTACATTGTGTTGACAAAAATAGCTGTGTCAACAGTAATACTTTAAATTCAATAATAATTCTTATTAATATTCGCAATTACATATTTACCCTTTTCCGGTCGAGCGTCTGGTACATATTTCAAAACATAACTCACACGTTTTGCAATAGTAATCAAAATTTTGTTATAAAAACTGAACAAATGTAAATTTAGTTGATAAGTCTTAATCAAGCCTCCAATAAAGCGGGCATAGCCCTAGCCTCAACGTATTTCGTTTTATTTAGTGTCCCTCCAACAGAGAGGACACCAACTTGTATGATGCACCCACAACACAAATTCGAGAGCACACAATGCATAAATACACACACATACACACATAAATGCGAGTCACATTTGACGCCCACGAAGGCATCAGTGAGGCACTTAAAGATAAACAGACGCAAGTGCCGCCTAAAGAAGATGATAATAAAATAAGCATTTGGCCGTTGCCATAATCCAATGGCAAAATTAAAGAATATTGATTTCTATAAACAAAAATTAAAAGCTGCAAATATTATGATGAGTAGCAGTATAATATTTGCCAAGTCTTAATGTTTACACAGCTGCATCCGCAATAGATGCATCGATCTAATTTCAATACTGAATTCCAAGCTTTATTTATGCTTGCATACATATCTACATTCGCGATGGATGCATTGATTCAGTTTCTGAATCTTTGTGGCATATTCCCGCTTTCCCGCTGACCTTGCTGACTCCTTGGGATTCGAGTATATAAAGTCGATGTTTAAAAGTTTGAGTTGAGTCGTATTCTGATTACCTAAAGACATGTTAATTAAATTAATAAGCTGAAGTTTTAATAAAGGAAGTAACAACATATAATTTGCGTACGTGTCTATTGCAAGAAAGTAAGTAAGTACAAGTGAAGCAGCGCTACCTGACGCCTTGTTGGCAATCAAAAGTAAATCACCGGAGTAGCATAAGTACTCATAAACTTTACTCCACTGCAAGTGTTAAATAGCATGAAATTGCTATGAATTAATGTTTGCATTCCAAAAGATGAAATTAGAACGATCGAATTCTGATTGGTCAAATTCGATCAGGCCACTCCAGGAATAATGTATAAAAGAGGAATTTGCAGACTTTGCAAAGTAGTTCTATTTCTAAAG
>NW_016219105.1:0-1560 GCF_001687245.7 Rhagoletis zephyria | reverse complement strand
GGTAATTTAATACCCTTATTTTCAATTAATATTGATCTATTAATTGAAGTCAAAAAGAGGCTTATCACTATTAATGATTGAATTGAGATTTATACTCCAATTAAGGAAGTATGATGTTCAAGAAAAAGCTGCTAACTTTTATCTTTTAATGGTTAAATTCCATTTATACTTCTGTTTATATAGTTTAATAAAAACATTACATTTTCATTGTAAAATTAAAATATTCTTTTTTATAAATTACAAATATTAGTTCACTACATTCAAGAATTATTTAATTACCCTAACATCTTCAATGTTATACTCTAAGTTTAAGCTACTTGAATAAAATAATAAAAAAAATCTAAATAAAAAAGTAATTCATAAAACAAATAATAGCAAATAAATTTTTAAGTTATTATTATGAAAAAAAAAANTTCTGATCAACCTTGATCAAATGATTTATAAACTAATCCCCCTAAATTCTAAATAAAAAAGTAATTCATTAAACAAATAATAGCAAATAAATTTTTAAATTATTATTATAATCCATAAGTACAAATATAAGGTATAAATCATATAGAACCATGAAAATAACTAACTAAATAATTATTGAATGTATTATTTAAATGAAATAAAGAAACATGAGAAATTAAATAACCCCCCCCTCCCCCAATGATACAAACAAATAAAGTTAATAATTTTATATATATGGGCAAACAAATTATATAGGGAGTAGGAAAAATTAACCATCTAAGAATTCTCCCCCCAATAATTCTTATAATTAATAAGCCTCTTATTCCACGAAGTATAATTCAACCCTCATCTCTTAATATATTNTAAATTAATATTAATTAATAAACCTCTTATTCCACGAAGTATAATTCAACCCTCATCTCTTAATATATTCAAAGAACCACAGTTTAATTCTCCCGTTATTGAATAATAAATCAATCGAAAAGAATAACAAACTGTTAATCCAGTAGAAAAAAAATATAAAAAGAAAGAAAAAAAATTAATATAACTTAATGAAACAATTTCTAAAATTATATCTTTAGAATAAAATCCAGCTAAAAAAGGTATTCCACATANAATAATAAATCAATCGAAAAGAATAACAAACTGTTAATCCAGTAGAAAAAAAATATAAAAAGAAGGAAAAAAAATTAATATAACTTAATGAAACAATTTCCTAAGTCATATCCTTAGAATAAAATCCAGCTAAAAAGGCATTCCACATAAGGCTAGATTAGCAACATTAAAACAAGAAGTATATAAACCCCCAATCCCCCTATTAAACGAATATCTTGTGAATTTTGTATATTATGAATAATAGCCCCCGCACATATAAATAATAAAGCCTTAAATAATGCATGAGTTAAAAGATGAAAAAAAGCCAATTTATAAAATCCCATTGATAAAATTCTTATTATTAATCCTAACTGACTTAATGTAGAAAGAGCAATAATTTTTTTTAAATCAAATTCAAAATTAGCCCCTAATCCAGCCATAAATATNCAATCAAGAAGAAAAAAGAATTTGAGCTCTCTTTGTTATAGCAGCTAATACTATTAATCCTCCAAT
>NW_016219102.1:0-1560 GCF_001687245.7 Rhagoletis zephyria | reverse complement strand
CCAATTTTCATTTTTTCTTTTGCCTATTGAATTTTCCCACTACTTAGCGTACGACGACGCCTCTAATCATCCAACTTCACACAAGGTTGGTCGAAAACTGGCTGAAAGATCTTTCACAGATAAATGCAAAATGGAAAAATTTTGGAAAATTTCACGGAACGTCTTTCGCCTTGAGCCTGACGATGGGATTTCCTTGCGTATATGGTATGCGGCCAGCAGCGAGTTTTCCTTCTGCGGTGTCGCTACACCTTGAAAATGACAGCACTTTTTGCAAGTCCAAAACAGCACCACTTCTTTACACAATTTGATTCGCGCACACGCTTACCGAATGAATTTCTGAATACCACATCGACTTCGTTAAAAATTAATACATAACTTATATTTCGCAATGATTCTCGAACAATTTATTTATTAAAATTGAAGGATTTTCACAACGCTCCATGTTAACACTCGTACTCGCTCGATCGGTCGTTTTCGTACAAAGGTTGTCAAAATTATTTTTCACCTGCCACCCCGGTGCAGGGCTGCATTTTAACGTAGTGTGAAAACCTAACGAGTATCCAATTGGAGCGAGTGCAAAGTAGAAATGGAAGTGCCGTATTCGTACTCTGTTCGTACGAAATGTACGCGAATCTACAAAATAAACCCGATACACAATCCACATACGGTCTGTGTAAAATAGAAAGTTTTGTGTTTGGTCGCCGATGTGCAGATTGAGTGTGTTGTGTACGATAAAATTTCGTTATACCAAAGAACGTAAATTTTAGATTTTTTTGGTGTAAATGGCGATTCAAAAATCACTGCCCCGAAGTAAAAAGGAAGCACACTTTTGCAGGCGATTATCGCCTGTCAAAAAATCACCTAGTGCTAATGCAAAGAACGCTAATACAGGTCCATTATTTAACCAAAGTTTCCTAAAATCCCAGAAACGTTTCTTCTTTTGCAGAACATGGATCACCCTGCTTCGTTAAATTTTGACACTCGTTTGTTTTATTGATTTTTTCTTTGCATAAGGTGCCCAGCATTATCAATTTTTTTCTAAGTTTAAATATCGAAAGACTACTCAGAAGGCAGTTTATAATGCACTTCTGAACATCGTTGTATAATGATTTAGATTCTTTAAACATTCGTCGTCACCTATTGGGTCTATAAACACATGAGCAGTGAAAAAAACTAACAACATCCCTACTTCTTTTTTAAATAAACGTCTCTGTAAACTCTCCCTAAAGGCATGGTCAGCTGTCATATAGTCGTACTCGGCATTTAGCGGCCATTTTCGACGAATCTTCGTTTTCTGTTTACATCGTTCAAGTTGAAAGCTGCAAATTTCGAAAGTCTTTGCAATTTAATTACCAAAAAATCAACAAATTAGCATAAATACTGTATAAAATAGTTGAAAATGTCGCGTAGCGTTAGAGCAGAAACTCGTAGCCGAGCAAAAGATGACATCAAAAGGGTAATGAATGCAGTGGAAAAAGTGAGACATTGGTAAGATGGCCTCCACCTTATGAGAAAATGTACCATATAAAATTTGAAACTATTTTCAAAACATAGGGAAAA
>NW_016219101.1:0-1560 GCF_001687245.7 Rhagoletis zephyria | reverse complement strand
AGCCCCAACCCATTACCAGTATTGGTTGTTTTAACTAACGAACGCCATGTTAATCTGTCAACCCAACTTGCCTTCGCTTCATAATTTTACCGCGTGAAAATGATCGAGAAGCCTCCAGGGCTGGCACGGTCCAGCAGCCACCGCCTCTTTTTGTTTTAATGTGTTGTGCACGCAATTATAGTGAAGCCAAAGGAAGTGCTGTAGTACCAGAGTGCGGCAGTGGGATGTGGTTGGTGGTTTCTACATGTCATACTTATTGCGCAGCCACTAATACTTTTCGCAAATCGCTTCAGGGGCAAAAAAGGTGTAACCAAGGAACCAGCTATAAGTTGGAATAGCTACCGGAAACAGGATATTTGAAGTACATTTGCGACAGCTGTGAAGTAATCATTTTATCTTCCACGTCTGTCGGCACAACTCGTTCCAAGTAACGTATGTACATACATATGTACGTGCGTACGCTGTGGCTGACGATGGCCCAACATCGGGACTCATTCATCAGTGTCACAGTGGTACCTACCGAGTGCTAGGCAGCATGTATGCATGAATCAGGGAGAAGTGTAAAAAGTGAAAAGTGTTAGAATGGCGCATCCACNTCTTTGCTTTAGCTATTACGCTTTCGTGCAACATACGCGCATCGGCGATATCAACAACAATTGTTAAGTGGGCTAAATGGGCGGCAAGATATAACTCAAAGGAGGCTGCTGGCATACGAAGCCTGGCGATTAAGGGAAAGTGCGTGCCGTACTGTGCGCAATTGCTCTTCCTTTTTCATAATTTTCCCAACAGTACAATTGTGTGCTCTATGTAGATACGCATGTTTGCAAAGGGCGTGCCTTTGATATGTTTTTTTTTTTCAACTCGAAGATTTTTACAGACTTTGGGGCTGTGATGATGATTCTTGTTGTTTTTGCTGGACATTTTTAATTGAGCTTTTTTTGTAATTCACATGAATTTTGGGGATCCACTTGAACTTGAAATATGTACTCGAATTTTGATATTTCCGTAAAAGTATCGAGCTCTTGGACTCCAGTTTCGTTAAAAAAAAACGTTAAACAGAACGCCGCTGGGGAACGTGCACGGGACTTCATCAAACTAAGAACTTATTGAGGGTACATAACCTGAAGAGACAAAAGCTTCTAATTGATCTCCTGAAAGAGAGTTGACACGGCCCAATCAGCTCGTTGAGGTGCTTATCCCGGGGTAGTTGGTGCTAATGGCGGGATCGCCTTTCTTGTGCATTGGACAGAGCTTACATATATAAATTCCAGTCGTCGAGCATGCGTTCATCTGACTACCGTCCGTCATCATCGACTGGGGGCTCGGGTTCTTGTACAAAAAATGTTGTATTTTCATGGCCCGATGGTAGAAACGAAAAAGTCGTAATATATGTGTGTATATAATAATCTAAGTTTTAAGCCCTTCATTATTATGAATTATTTATATTATTTTTTGTTGGAAAGCTAAAGTAATGGCAAATAGTTAAAAGACATCAAAGCTTTGATTGTTATTGCCCTGCGATGATCTCAGTTAAAAGTACATTGATTGCACAATTAAAGA
>NW_016219099.1:0-1560 GCF_001687245.7 Rhagoletis zephyria | reverse complement strand
TTTATCTTTCTGTTGGTTGGTGGTGAGCATCACTTTTTATTTTCTATGATTTTCAGGTAGCACAGAGAAGATAAAATATCGCCTAAAAATGAAACACCCCATTCCTCATATGTACTTCTTTGTATACATCTGCTACAAAAATGTACCATTCTGATACTAAAAGAAGAAACAGTATGAACCCTTTTCAAGTCAACCCTTTTTTGATCAGCGATTCGTTCCCAGCCGGCTGGTGAAATTTGAATCGATTGGTCATGCGGATCAGTTCTTCTGCTTGCTCTCAATTTTTTCGTTGTACAGTGAAAGCAACAACAATTGGTGGCCAGGGATCCCCTGTAGACGAGTAAAAACGTGTACGGTTGATTAAGGCTTACATTTATTTTCCACCACTTCGAAGTATCACATGTGATGGTCGCTGATTCAAAGAACTTACAGTTATGTAATTTTTTCAGAAGCCTTTTTTTATGTTTAGAAAGATCTCTAAGAGGAATGATCTACTATTTTGTATTATATATTGCTATGGGATTTTACTTGTTTCAGAAATAAGTTCCTGGCACACAACGTGGCCTTAACCAGAGTCCCTGAACGCAAAGGACTTCAGACACTAAACATATATGTACAAAAGGATCATTAAAAGTCATCGATGAATATATATGAGTAAGTTTTTAAAAAATGCGACACGTAAATTTACTACACACATATGTATGACTGCAAGTGGGTATGTAAATATGCACATTAGGGTGGTTCAAAAAAAAGTCGGAATCTTAATGCTCTCGCCCCCTAGAATTGTACTATATCGAAAAAATAGACCCCTGTTTTTTTATTTTGAAATCAAAAAATATTTAGAAGTCGCTCAAAGCGCTCAATATTCGTATAGAACTCTGGAAAATCTATATTTTTCGATCGGAAAAACTCTGTTTACTTTCAGGAGATTCACAATTATAATACTGTGTTATTGTTTAACCATTTTTTCATAGTAAATATATTTTATAGGTAGGGGTATATTTTTTCGATATAGAACAATCCTTGGGGGTGAGAGCATACATATTCCTACTTTACTTTTTCCACATGCATTTTTGGACCACCCTTTTTTGTTTTTTTTTTGCACATGCATAGACATACATATGTATTTGCATACATATATGTATAAAATGTACCACAAATGTGGCATGCAAAGCCTTCAGGGTTAACGTGAGTCAATTAACTTGTCTAATGATGCACAACAACACAAACAAAAGCAGAAAGCCGAACAAAATTTCATGGCACACATATAAAAAAACATTAAACAAAAAAATGAAAAATTTAAAATGATCTTGACGATCGATCGATTGATCGGCTGAAAGCTACAGCCAAACAAAAAGCCACAAAACTCAAAATCACTGACTTTGAAATACCCAATTGGAATTTTTTTTATTTAATTTTTACGTTTTTTTTTTTGTTATTTCCAAAGGTGCACGAAACACAAAGTTAATAGTTGTTGTCAACATGTAGCAATAAAATTGCAGCAACAGCATAACATACGCAAATAACTTGTTGCTTTTGCTGTTGTTGTTGTTGCCTCGC
>NW_016219098.1:758-1560 GCF_001687245.7 Rhagoletis zephyria | reverse complement strand
CCAATTCCAGTGGTGGGCAGCAATCATCACCACCACAACCATCAATTCACCCTCATCCTCACCCCCATCCAAATCATCACCAGCGGACCTTTACAAATAGCTCAACGAGCAGCACCGGAAGGGCCTTCAATCCGCACCACCGGAGCTCAGAGGTGTTCAGCACCGGCCTGCTGCCTCTTCGAGTGCCCTCGGCGGTGGATATCAACACTCACCAAGGAAGTAGCAGTGATGGTACAGCTTCCGTTGGAAGCCTTCACCTCGACATCACCAACGTCTGTCCGAAAACGATCGAGGAAGCGATTCGGCAGATGCAGCAAGTGCCCAGCGTCGACTTTGCCTGCAGTGGACTGAACAGCAGCAGCAGCGGTGGCAGAAATCAAATCAAAAGTAATCCACAGTATCATCAGGCAAAGTACTTCTATCATAATCACCCGCTTGAGGTGGAGGAAGAAATTGAGGAGGAGGAGGAGAAGTACTCACGGTTCAGCCCTCAAACTGCCCTCAACTCTACTGACAGGACATTCCAGCAGTACTCCAGCAACTCCTCTTCCAATCACTTTTACCCTCACCACCCGGTGGTTCAGCAACCGACGTACACAGTCACGGACAGTTATGGTCTTAGGGCAGCAGAAGCTATCTCTTCCCCCTCCTCCTCATCTCCTCGCTTCATCTCACCGCCTTCTCCAGCTAAAACTTCTTCTTCCTCATTATCAAAGCCTTTCAGTAAGGCTGCTGCTGAACATCATCCTCAGCCTTCCACTTCTCGGTGGTTAGAGCCACCGCCATCTTCATCTGCAGGGGG
>NW_016219098.1:0-745 GCF_001687245.7 Rhagoletis zephyria | reverse complement strand
GACAGTTATGGTCTTAGGGCAGCAGAAGCTATCTCTTCCCCCTCCTCCTCATCTCCTCGCTTCATCTCACCGCCTTCTCCAGCTAAAACTTCTTCTTCCTCATTATCAAAGCCTTTCAGTAAGGCTGCTGCTGAACATCATCCTCAGCCTTCCACTTCTCGGTGGTTAGAGCCACCGCCATCTTCATCTGCAGGGGGAGCAAATTTTCATCGAAAGTACTCGGTAATGAACAGCAGCAGCAACAACAACAATTCCACTTTGCCTTTCACTGGCAGCGATAAGCCGAGCACGTCTTCATCTCTCGCAAATCACAGCTACAGCTACGGCCAAGCTCAACAGCAGCCCTCGACCATTATGAGCCGTTCTACCCCGGGAAACGCCTCCTTTCGCTCCAATCTTTCCGCCTCGAGTGGACTGCTTCATCCAAAGGGTGGCTCATCAGTAAATACCACCAAAGCTTCCAATACCTCCTCCACCAACAGCCACCACCACCAGCGTCGCCTGACAGTCGCCCGGCTCGGCTCTGACTTTTCCGCCAACTCTTCGGGCCTCCCATTTTCTTCACCCGGAGCAGACTCCGAAGCGAGCGACTACTTTGTCCCGCGCGAGTCCTGGCTCACCAGCCTCTACGTGAAGATGCCCAAGTCAAAGTCCTTTGTGCGGCTGCAGCTGGAGCTGCTCAACCTGCCCTTCTTTGCCTCCGTCGGTCGCTTCCTCGAGGACACCTGCTCGGTGGGCGCTAGAA
>NW_016219097.1:0-1560 GCF_001687245.7 Rhagoletis zephyria | reverse complement strand
CCGACACTTTTGGGAAATAGCTTTCTGTCGATTTAAAAAGAAATTCCGCAATGAAAAACTGTGTCATTCGGTTAAGGATTAGTAGCAACTTCTGCATACGGTAAGTGCTGATAACCGACTTCAAAAAAAGGAGGAGGTCATCAACTCGTCGAAATATTTTTTCAATGTATTTACCGGATAACTTTGGACCACGTTAGCCACTTTCTATATTTTTTAAAGGAAAGGTGGTACTCAGAGGTGGTGCCATACTAATTTGGTTTAGATCCGGTCATTGGATCATGATGAAATTAACGGTACTCTTAAATTTTTATATGAGAATTAAAGTTATTAGTTTTCAACATATTCTTCAGTATGACTAATATACTTTTGCTTACGTCCAAAACAATTAGTGAAGCATTTATCCCGAAGTGAAGTAGATACTACAAAAACATGATTTTTGAACGCGTTATCAGCTTCTTCGGTCATTGAAAATTGTTGTCCTTGAAGTTGATCCTTGATGTGAGGGAACAAAGGAAACCGTTAGATGCCAAATGGGGGCTGTACGGTAGATAACCCATCAAATCGACGTTTTCAAATCCAGAATTCTGGGCCGATACAAGCCGTAGAGACATGCCCCAGACTGTTTGTGAACTGTGATGAGAACACTAGGGAGAGTGGGTTAGTGGTCAAAGAAGCAGTATAGTGTTCGAAGTGCGTATGCAAAAGAAATAAGAGGAAAATCACTTTTATGACTGTTGCTTCTGCCGTGCCAATTTTCGTGGTTCGTTTCGTTCATCTGGAAGACCCTCAACACATTCTAAGGAAGTAACTATTTCATCATTTCACAGAAGAAATAAAGTGATCTAGAATTACCTAAGGCTATTTAACATAAAAAGTCACAAGCTTTGTAGTTAAATCAAAGAACGTAGATTACAAGAAGGGACAACTCGTTATAATTATAACATGATGCATATCTAACGCTCGTAACTATCCTTGTTTTGGCAGTATGTATAATACTTTTTTTTATTCCAAAAATAGATACTGCGATTTTTTTTTCAAAATACTGCATTTATACCCTTTTGCTGCTTAAATTTTGTATATACAGTGTTCGGGTNTTCTTAATGTTTATTCAATTTTTTATTAGCACCATATAAATCCACATTTCAAACTTTGTAGAAAAATTAAACAAAAATTCACAGCAACAAACTTTGTATTCATGATTTTTATAAAAAATTCCAAGTATGTAGTTTTTTAGCTTATTAATAGGTGCATTCTTTTGCAACCGAGCTACAAAAGAACACTCGCTTAAATGCCGAAATACGCGCAAAGCAACAAGGTCGGTTAAAAAATACGCGACCTGAAATACGCGACCTTAAATGAAAAAACTGTTCTATTACTAATTTCTATTGTGTTTTGTATCTAAATCCCGTTGAACTAATCACACGTTTCTTGCCAGCTACCAGCAGGGGTTGCTTAAGTAGCTAAAAGAAAATTTTACCCGAGTTTACAAAAAAATGCAGCTAATAATAAGATGCAAGTTTCAATAGGCTAAGGAATTCACGTCGATTTTTGGTTATATTT
>NW_016219096.1:0-1560 GCF_001687245.7 Rhagoletis zephyria | reverse complement strand
GGTGAGTGCACATAATCGTCCCCTAAATATGTAGCTACGACAGTGAGTTATGTAATGTTTGATCCTGCCGCATGAATGCCAACCGGACAATGTTCTCTTTATACTGCCAACAGTATTGCAGATTTGTGAATTCATGCCAATTGCTACGCTGTCCTAGTCCACTTTCGGCCAGAAAGATCGCGCAGCCGTAAATGTTCTGATTTCGGCCAGCGTTTGCTGAGTTGACACAAGACCAAGAGTAATCTGCATGTAGTGAAAGCTGCTCCCTGTCTCTCTTATATCCGTGAAACGGGTTGGAGAGTGGCTTTTCAAGCCTGGTTTCATCCGGAAATAATCAATCGCAGAGGTACGGCAACACCTTGCTAACTTTGAGGGCACAATGAGCGAGGCCAAGAGTCTGATAACCGCTTGTCTATCAAATTAGAAGTTTAACTCCCTTGGATGGCACTGCAGTGAACTGAAAGCCCTTCGAAATTGGAACTGTTACCGCCAGTTCACTCATCGCTGGAGGAAATATTAGCAGAGAAAGAGCTAATTGGTGGCAGTCTGGCTACACAAAGCTGAAAGATAAAGTCAAAGACTCCAAAAATACTAGATAGAACAAATTCTAAGTGAGCTAAGCAACCAAGTTCCCAGCTTTTTTAGCTGACTATGTTGAAAAATAAAACGCTTTTATGCCGGGAAAAATATATACATTTTTTAAATGCCACTGACTTTTAAAACGGAGCTCGTTACTAAAGGTCATATAAACAGTAAAGTAAGTAACGAGTAAATTACTTATTAGTAAAATGACGCATACGCACGCATATATGTACGTCATCGTGTTTAAAAACATCCCACCTCAGCGGAAGCGGGATATAAATACATAAGTATTAACAAATAAATTTTTAGCCGCCTTGTTTTTAAAAGGTCTCGTTGATCCCACAAGCGCCAAAGTTACTCGGAAATTATTTCAGAGATTTTATTGTTTAGCAGAAATATGTATATATCTTTGTATTTTAAATGCCAAATGTTTATACATACATAAGTGCTTTCGTAAATGTTTGTAAATGCAAGCTGATTTTTACTAAATAATTTTCGTAGAATGTGCAACTTACTCAGATTTCATAGAAAAGTGAGGTCGGAAACCAACGTACATTCATAAATACTATGTACATATCTGTATGCATTTACACATTAGATTTCAATGTTTTCAATTTAAGTTTTTCACAAGTTTACATTGAAGGTGTTATTGAATGAATTAATCACACCTAATCGTTTTTAGTGTTGAGTATAATCGCTCGCTGCAAAATTAAGTTTGAATTAAGTTAACTTGTCGGAAAATCGAAGCCATTTCTCACTCGTAGGTATATGGCAATGTGCTTGCATGAACTTCAGCTTATAAATTCTAGTTTGAAGAGATAAAAAAAAAGTTGTTGAAAAATAGCTCGCCGCTGATAAATATGCGAAATATTTCGCTATGAAAAATGGACCCAAAAGTATTCAGTATCATATCCTAAATTATTGTATAATTTTCTCAAGGTTAGTTTTATGCTACATAGCTAAATAAAAAAAAAAAAA
>NW_016219095.1:0-1560 GCF_001687245.7 Rhagoletis zephyria | reverse complement strand
AACGAATCAACATCGTGTTTGACTGTTGCGCTTTGTTTCTTTTAGGTAAAAATGCCTTACGAGAAATATTACGCGCTTGAAAATGCTTTTGGTGACATGCAATACCTTTTTTGTTATAAATCATCATAATGATATGTAAAATTTTGATGAGGATGAAATTCAATTATTTTATTTAAATTTTCAATATTTGACGTGGGTGAATCCAAATAAATTTTGAAATTTTTTATTTGAGTTTTACTTCAATATTTTCATAACTCAAAAAACTAAAAACTCGAGAAAACCAGTTTTAAATTTTTCAATTTACATATACTCCCAAGGGAAAAATTAATACATATTCAGCTTTATCATTTGTTTCTATGCGCGGATGAACATTTTCGGGTGAATTTTTTTTCGGGCGAAACTCAGGATAAGGCTGATTTTGTTCTACTGGTAATCGTTACAGCTATGAAAATTTTACACATCACAAGAAAGAGCTAATGTTCATTCTTGTTACTTAACCCGATTTTTGCTTTTTTGGGATTATGATACTTTTATAGTAAATGAGCGATGCACATAATGTACATATGTATGTGTTAAATATATGTATTTATATGTTTTTATTGAAGACCGATAAGTTAAAAATTTTGTTTCACTTCTCGTAATTTCCTACTGGGGTGCTCATGCGGAGCAGTTCTCTTGTTCTCACCAACACAGTCACAGTTTAACTTTTGCCGACCACTGATGTACATATCACAGCGCACGGCAGTGCGCGCGAGTGATGAAAGCATAGTGATAGAACTTTTTAGAAAAGTATCGATACTAGTACTCATATAGAATACTCTAAAAAAGTATCGATGCCAGACCCCATATTTGCAAAAAAGTATCGATAATACTCGTACTTCCAAGTATTCCTAAAGCAAACGCAAAAAGTAAAAAAAATCAAGTTGCTTTGCTTTTCCGCCTCTTACCATTTGTAAATTGAATAGTCACTGCTCTTAGTATTTAGTTTTAATCTGATCTAAAGGAGTTTTTGGAATAAACTTCCGATAAATTAGTTTTACATGCGTAAATTAAATGTTTATAGCAAAAAGCTTATTTCCAAGTTTTTAAAAGCGAATATTTTATAATTGCTTGACGCGTACATGTATTTATAAATAACTTTACTTTGAAAATGAAATGTAAATGTAGAAGACGACAAGCAAATGTGGTGAAGCCCATTCTTTATTGGAAAAATAAGTTCTCTTTTATAAAAATTGTCTTCAAGAATGGGCTGGATTTCACAACGAAGGTAGAATACATGGGTTAACGACGGCTGCCTTATGCTGGAGAGTGACCAAGTTGTCGAGTCGAAAGACTATCCTCTTCCACCATCTATATTAATAAAAATGTTGTGTTCGTATGTCACGGTCGTCAAAACTCGAGAACGGCTGAATCGATTTGAATAACTTTTTTTTTGTATTGTTCGGTATAATACCAGAACCAATGATATCGCAAAAAATTGGAGGGTTGCCACCTATTTACCAATCTAAATTGTTATCAAATTAAAGAGTTTTTAGAAAGATAACTGCTGGAAATATTTTT
>NW_016219094.1:0-1560 GCF_001687245.7 Rhagoletis zephyria | reverse complement strand
AGAACAATTATTTTCAAATACTGAACTAGGTGGTCGTTCACCATCAGAATTTTATTGACATATGAAATCCTTAGCAGGTTCCAAATCAATTGTTGGTAAAGAACTTTTATTTAAATTATGGAGTAGGAAGTTACCGCAACAAATACAAATTNGTAATCAAAGTACTGAAGAAATTATTTCTCTTGCAGATAAATTATTTGATTTGATAAATAAACCTCAATCGTCTAAATCTTTTAATGTCGCTAGCGTAGAAAACAATAATAATATTCTGGAACAGTGCATTAGAAATTTAACTGAGTTAACTACAGCCATTTACCGAAATCTTAACAAAATTACAGAAGACATTAATGAATTACAAATTAGAATAAGGTCTAGAGATAGAAGTAGTTCTAAATCAAGAAAGTTTTCTAGATCTAGAAACGATATTAACCAAAATGTTTGTTGGTATCATAGAAAATTTAAAAATAATGTTTTTAAATGCATTCAACCATGTAATTTTAACAAAAATAGAAATGACAAAAAATTCTAATGTTTTAAACTAGATCGTTTCATTATGACGGTGGCTAATAATGGAAATGAAGTTTAGCCATCTCGCCGCCTATTTATTTATGATAAATCCAATAAATTAAATTTATTAATCGATACTGGTGCAATCGGTCCGGTCATTCCTTCTTCAAAATTCGAAATCACATAAAAGAAATTCAGATCTTAATTTGACTGCAGCTAACGGTTCTTCTATTAAAACTTATGGTACAAAACTTTTAAAAATTGATTTAGGTTTTATGACGCTATTTTGAATTCGCTTTCATATTAGCTGATATTTCAACCCCAATCATAGGAGCTAATTCTTCGGAGTATTAAAAATAGAGAAATTACTAATTCAACAACAAAATTGAAAGTTTCTGGATCAACTGGTTTTGGCGATATAATTTTCAATAAGGATACCAATTACTGAAAATGAATTTTCTAAACTTTTAAATGATTTTCCTTCAATTACTTGTGAACCAGATTACACTAAACCAGTGCAACACCAAACGGTTCACAGAATTTGAAACAAAAGGAGTGCTACCTTTCTCTAAACCACGTCGTCTTGATCCAATTAAATAGCAAAATAGCAAAAACAGAATTTGAATTTTTAGTTAAAACAGGTATATGTAGACCTTCACACTCTCACATTGCATCTTCTTTACATTTGGTTCCTAAAAAAGAGCCAAATGATTGGAGACCTCGTGGAGATTACAGCAGACTTTATTGTATTACTATTCCAGATCGTTATCCGTTACCTCACATTCATGATTTGACTACTGATTTAAAAAATAAACCACATTTTTTCTAAAACTGATCTTGTTCAAATACCGATGGTTGAAGAAGATATGCGTAGAACAGCAATTGCTACACCGTTTGTATTTTTTTGAGTTCGTTCGGATGCCTTTTGGACTACGAAATAGTGCACAAAAATTTGAATGTTTTATTAATGAAGTATTTTCAGATCAACATATTGAGCATTTAACATTTGTATTTGAAAGGCTTGAAAAATATATGTAGTTTGAATATTAAACA
>NW_016219093.1:0-1560 GCF_001687245.7 Rhagoletis zephyria | reverse complement strand
TACTAATGCATGAAAATCCTAACCTCAAAAAAATCACCCGTTATTTAGGACTGAGGAGAACGCAAACTACATGAAAATGAAATGCAAATAAATATAAATGAAATCTGGTTGCTGCAACTGTCTACCCGAAGGGCAAAGGGGGGCGGTTAGTGGTGGAAAATTTGCCATTATTACAAGACAATCTCAAGGCACTCGTAACAAAAAGAAAAGCAAAAAAAAGAGAAATATGAAACAAAAGACAAGATTGTTGTGATATGGATAGGAGGGTATAAAGAATATGCACAGAATTGCAGAAAATAATTGAAATAAGATATTTTTTTGCATTATTGTGAAAGCGCACAGTTGAGTTGCAGCGCAATGGTGGGCAATAATAGTGGCAGTAGCAGCAGTAACGGCCGCAGGCAGGACCTGAACGCAAATTAACTGCGGTTTTATGAAGTTTTTTCGCTTAATAAGCAACACATTTTTATTTATTTTTTATTTTTTGCACTTGCAAACGCATCTATGTATTTGTACGAAACATACACCGGCTTTGGTTTCATTTTTCACGGCTATGAAATTTATTTAATTGTTGCATTTAATATTGTGCCAATGAATGGGCCTGATGGGGTTAAAGTGGTGAGATCCGGCTGCAAGGCTAGTGTTGCAAGGATTACAAAAAATAATAAATTATTAAAAAATACTTAGTAAAGGAGTGACTACCACACCAAGGTGCAATGGCAAGCAGGTAAAGCAAAGACTACGTTGGAAAAAAAAATATGAAAACACAATTAAATGACAATGACTGGATGATAAAATGTGTAGAATGAAAGTGTAATCACAATAAAGTCGAGTACAAAAAGGCTCCCACTCAGCACTTTAAGTTGAGTTGATGAACTGTCATGCACGCGATGGTATTATTTGCACTAAACATCGCAATTCACCGCTCTCTGTTGGGTGAAGAAGAGAGGATGGATAGATATGCTAAGCAGTGTTGNTAAATTTCACATGTTTTATTTAAATAAATCACGGGTAAAAGGACTATTTCTTGAAGAGAAGTTACAAATTCGAGCCCGAAAAAATTTTGCCAGGAAGAATTTGCAATTAGGAAAAACATATGATTGTGGCTCATGGTTGGATTTTTTGTCGACGATAATTTGAATAAACAAGTTCGTTAAATTTAAAAATTTACAAACTAGAGCGATTTTAAAATGAAAAATGTAAGTTAATACTTGTTTACTTAATTAATTTAGTTAATTCCAAAGATTTGAAAGGTACTCGGCAAAAAAATACTGTATTCTTAATCGGAAGGCAATCTCAACCAGACTCGATATAGTAAACCCGACAAAGAAATTGAAACATATGTTGAAGGAAGTCGGACTGAAAGATATATACACGTAGGTCTGTTTTTTTACCCCTCTGAAAGAATTTTAAAAATTCTATACAAATTTCTTTTGTTTGAAATGCAGCCGTGGACACTAGCTGGCAGAAAATCTTGCCAATTTGCGTTCGTACAGAAAAGTGCAAGTTTCCTACATGAGAGAAAATTTGGGAGCATTTTTTCTTACTATCTGATATTTT
>NW_016219091.1:0-1560 GCF_001687245.7 Rhagoletis zephyria | reverse complement strand
CTCCCTACTTAACTTTTAGCTAACTCCTAACCTACAGCGCAGCGCGATGCTGCTGCCGCGCAGCCGGCAAATAGTGGCTGTGACAGAATTGTAACTCCGGCGTTGCTCATATGTTGTAATTTCTTGTTTGTGCTGACGCTGTTAAATAAGATGACGATTGACTGCGGTGTTCCGAGAATAGTGGCGCTAGTGATGTTGACATCACGCCGATGATGGTGCAGTGACTTCTAGCAATAGCAATAGCTATTGCTTTGCTGATACAGCGACCCGTGCTAGCAACCGTGTGAACATTGATCTGGTCATATTTCTGCTGATTAGGCTGTTGGGCAATATGACGAACGGTGGCTGAAGTGTGAATAACCCAAGCGAAGGTTGGGAAAAGCAACAATGGGAATTAATTTATGATAACTTATATGCTTCACAGCGATAAAAGTAAAATACAAGTTTCACCATTTTTCGAAATTCGAATTATTTAAGAAGTTACAGCTATTAAAATTTTTCGAAATTGTTTAGATTTTAATTCTTTTCTCGCGATTGGTAATACCGATTCTACTCATATTTTAAACAGTTGAGAGTGATGGTGTTTTCTTCCCATTCTTATTTTTTATTTGGCCATAATTTTTTTTTATAGAAGTTATTAAATTTTTTTAATATAACTGACATCTCAATGGCTTTCAAATCGCATTTTGGGCTAATATTTTTGTACATTCTATAGGTAATTATTTGCAGAAAAACGATTTTGCCGCACTGCATAGCACAGTGGTTCGGATCGCAAATCTAGCTGGACGAAACTATTTAAACAAATACTCGTTGATGGATCTTTACACCACTTCTTACCTAGGGGATTTTTGGGTCGCTGATTACGAATCTGAAGTCACTTATCAAAAATTCAAAATGGCGGATCCAATATGGCGGACGAAAATTAAAAAAAATCGGTAATTCTATGTAACTGGGTATCTGGGGGTTTCCTGGGTTGCTGATTACGAATCTAAAGTCATTTACTTTATTTACTTCGGAACGAGCATTTTCATTAGATATTTCTTTCAATTTACTAATCACATAATCACGGACACCTTGTTGTCTTTTAGAAGTTTAAGCAACACTTCTCCAAATGTCAAACAACTCACTTCTTAAGATTTTCTTTACCATGACTAAAATTTAAGATCACAGCAAGAAACACAAATAAATTTCAGAAAAAATTTATAACAGCGCTTAAAGATTTGCATGCCTGTTGTATAGTTTTTTAATTTCAGAAAGCAGAAAATTCGCGAGTTACTATTTTTTTAACTCTTACATAATCAAAGTTTTTATAACTCCAAGTATTTTTCTGTTTTAACACACAACACACCTACGTAAATGCAACAAGAATACAAATTTTGAACTTAAACTGCATTTACAGGGAAAGTATGAAAGGTATCAAAAACAAGTTGCTTTTTTGAACTCAGCGCCCTCAAGTTCACTAGAAAAGAAGTTTTCATTTGCATTTTTGCCCACATTTTTTTTGTTTGTTGTTTTTTTTATGATATTAGTCAAATGAACAATATATTCTTACTGACTACT
>NW_016219090.1:0-1560 GCF_001687245.7 Rhagoletis zephyria | reverse complement strand
CGCTGGTCAAGCAGCTCATTTCATTGACACCAACAACTCAATATTATTTGTTTTCATGACAGAATTCAATTTACACTTATGTAACTACATTCCTTGACAGTGGCAGTGAGTACATACGCAAAAATGTTTGTATATGAACAAACTCCAAAAAACAAGCCCGAAAAAAAGTATGACTAATAACTTACTTAAATTGCTACTCAGTTGAAACCATGATTGAAAGAATGTCAGAAATTCAAATACATAAATCAATAAATATTCCCATACGCACACACATGAAAACACTTAGCATCAAAAATATTAATAACTATGGCGTTGTTGAGCAGGAATTACAAATGATGTAACAAGACTGGAATGCAGAAAGGAAATGACGTACTGAAAAGGGACATATAGTTAGTTACTCACGTATACATCATAAGTATGAGTATGTTTGTATGTACTCACTCACATGTGTACATACGATTATATACAACAGTAAACGCATGGAGCAGTGAGTATCAGCTGATATTAAGTGACATAAGTGATTTAAGTGACATATTCCTAAAGTTTGACCCAGAGATACATTTACTTGGATGTATTTTTAGCTTCAAAACTTGTTTTGTAAATATACATATATTTCTTATTTGCTTTTCTTTTTTGTGATTTCCTTGGGGTAATTCCCAATTAAGATTATCACTTACTTTTATCATTTGTTTTTAACAGCAGTTTTTTGTTTGCCTACACAGCCATAAATGTCTGCTTTATTTTAAGTTATCGGAAGCATTCAGGTGTTGAGTTCGCCTTGCTGCAGACTCATTATTTTTGATTTAATTGTTCGACGAAATATGAGCTGACTTAATTTTACACGAAAAATCAAATGAATACATATATATGTATGTACATTATACATGCATATACATATGTACATACAAACATATGTATGTACATATATAAGTAATTAAGCGCTTAGTGTATTTTTGCCTCAGTGATAAAGGGTGATCATTTTACGTTGAATGGTTTGAATTGAAAAGCTCCTTTTACTTATTTTTTGTCAATTTCCATTAAAATCTTTTTTCACTTGAATTGCTTTCGTGAAATTAGCTGATAGAAGAATAGGTTCAGATAAATATTTTTTGTACATTTACATTATTGTACATACATATTAAAAAAATATATAGAAATAGGACCGGTTAAGTTTTAGACGCGATCTCTTTCGCTTCAAAATTTTTTATTTCGATTAGAATCGATAGGAAAATATTTTGCGCATTTCGATAACAAAACAAAATTTTCCCTTACAAGAACAACAACGAAAGATTTAATGACTCATTTGTTATTAATGTCCGATCAAGAACTATCATCACTTAGGTCTACAAAACACATAAGAAAAATTATGAGTATAAAGAAATTGAGATATCCATTTTAAAATAAAATAGTATAAATTACATTTCAAATAAGCTATCTTATTTATTGAGAAAATTTAGGAACAATTTTATTTTTGTTCCTTTTTAAAGAAAATATTAAATTATAAATTTTAGCAATAATACGGACGGTAGTCATTTTTCCCGATACCAAATGAAACAAAAT
>NW_016219089.1:0-1560 GCF_001687245.7 Rhagoletis zephyria | reverse complement strand
CAAAATATGAAAAATTCCTTCATGTATATACAACTATGTCGCATGATGTTTGATTGTTTAGATTTTCGTTGATTTTAAATTTGCTATCCCAAAATAATTGATTGGTGTTTGACCACTTATTTAAAATGTTCATTCGAATTGCCGCACCACTTGCGACCTGTTTGGCATGTAGGTCCAGGGCATACAGTGCCTTGAATCGTGTTGTTCTCATCGCACCAGTTATGAGGGTGGACGCAAGCCTTTGAACCTTGTCCATTTTTTTGAAGTTTACCCCTTTCTCAAGGGTGTCCCACCATATCACTATACCGTGATAGAGAATTGGCCTAACCACCGCCGTGTATAGCCAATGTATTATTTCGGGTTCCATCCCCAATCTTTTCCCTATTGCCCTGCTGCAGGAATATAGTGCCACTTTTGCTTTGCGCACTCTATCTCCAACGTTGGACGAAGCCCTATTATAGTAAAATTAATTAAACAATTGTCTAATTAAAAATCGATATCTATTTTAATACAAGGCATGATCATATAGTATCAAAAATATGCTGCAGAAACGAAACAGCGAACAACAGTTTAGCTAAGTAGCATGACAGTATGTTTGAAATGGAATGACATGGCACAACACTTTGCATGCATGACATTTTTGAAAACGACATTTTGCAGATAATGTTGAATTTTGTATGTATGTATAAAAACTGATTTATAAAAATTTTAATTAATTTTAAATTTTTAAGACAACCCGTATTTTCTGTTTTCAAATTAATATAAATAAGTAGTAAGTACTCATCTAGGCATTCTACATTAGTTCATTTGTAAGGCATTCTTTGTTCGCTTCTCTGGATTCTGTTTATCAATGAGTTCTCCCTTTACTGCTGCGGGTAAGGGCTTACGGCCAATAACATGCCCTTGTTAAATAATGCCTTCTTGAAGCGAAAGGATAAGTGATTCTCATCGCCTAGCTCGTTTCACTTTGGTTTCTGTGATAATCGTGTTTTTTGTTGGGAAATTAAACATAAGTATGTATTTATGAACTGGGGCGTGGAACACAAAGTTTACAATTGTAACAAGTCTACAAGTTATTAGTGATTCGTGATCTAGGCATTCTACATTAGTTCATTTGTAAGGCATTCTTTGTTCGCTTCTCTGGATTCTGTTTATCAATGAGTTCTCCCTTTACTGCTGCGGGTAAGGGCTTACGGCCAATAACATGCCCTTGTTAAATAATGCCTTCTTGAAGCGAAAGGATAAGTGATTCTCATCGCCTAGCTCGTTTCACTTTGGTTTCTGTGATAATCGTGTTTTTTGTTGGGAAATTAAACATAAGTATGTATGTATGAACAGGGGCGTGGAACACAAAGTTTACAATTGTAACAAGTCTACAAGTTATTAGTGATTCGCTTGTAGCTACAAGTTCTATAATTTTTTGTAACACAATATTATTTTATACGCTTGTAGCTATCAGCGAAATATTCTTGTAACTTGTAAATGTAGTTTGTATAAGCATTTGTACATGTATTTCGATTTGCACTTTAATATACAAATTTTGAATAGCCTTGATTTAGT
>NW_016219088.1:0-1560 GCF_001687245.7 Rhagoletis zephyria | reverse complement strand
TAGGTGACTTTTCGTAGCCAAAAAGTGCTATTTTGTTTTTTAATAACACAGTTCAACAAAAATTTTTCCTCAAAAACGGGACCTAACTTATCTTTTTGTGATTTTGTGATGCTAATCAAGTGCATTTACAAAAATTTTTTACCACGTCCAGTTTTTTAAAAGAAAAATCTGTTGAAGTGTCGAAAAATTGCAAACATGCCAAATTTAAAAAATTAAAAAATTTTAATTGGGACGTATGTATGGAGTTTTTCCGAAGGTAAAACAAGCGTATTAAAGAAAGTTCAATTCCTTTGATGAATTCAACCTCGTGTCGATGAGTTAAGTAGAAATTAGTAAAAATTAAAAAAAATGTTAGCTCAGTTGGTTTGTAAAATAATTGCATTCATTTTTCCGTATTTGTGGAAAAAAATATTGAGGAACTGATTTTCTTCCAATTGTTCAGCCATTTCTATTGTGTCGAAGACATGAATGATGATGAATAATTAGTTAACCTTTACTTTATAAATATATATTTGAAATGTTATAGAATTACGTATAAAGAATTAACATGAAGAATCAGTCACCCTTTACTTTATATACATATTTGAAATGTAATAGAATTACTTAATTCGAAACTGAACATACTCACTATCCTTATATATATAACGGGTGATTTTTTAAGAGCTTGATACCTTTTTTTTTAAAAAAAACGCATAAAATTTGCAAAATCTCATCGGTTCTTTATTTGAAACGTTAGATTGGTCCATGACATTTACTTTTTGAAGATAATTTCATTTAAATGTTGACCGCGGCTGCGTCTTAGGTGGTCCATTCGGAAAGTCCAATTTTGGGCAACTTTTTCGAGCATTTCGGCCGGAATAGCCCGAATTTCTTCGGAAATGTTGTCTTCCAAAGCTGGAATAGTTGCTGGCTTATTTCTGTAGACTTTAGACTTGACGTAGCCCCACAAAAAATAGTCTAAAGGCGTCAAATCGCATGATCTTGGTGGCCAACTTACCGGTCCATTTCTTGAGATGAATTGTTCTCCGAAGTTTTCCCTCAAAATGGCCATAGAATCGCGAGCTGTGTGGCATGTAGCGCCATCTTGTTGAAACCACATGTCAACCAAGTTCAGTTCTTCNAAATTGTACTAGAATTTCTTTTGAATGTAATGAATTGTAAAATATGTATTTTTTCCGAATTTGAGCCTCGAAACGTCGACTAGACCAGTTATTATTTTCCATTTAATCTACAGTCCACTATATTTTCTCATTTTTGAATAAACTCGGAATAATTTGTATTACCTTAAAATTTCATGAACCAATTAGAACAGATCTGACCGGTTGAGAAGCAGCCATTTGTAATAGCAATTGAGAAAAAAGTGTGTAACGTTCGTAATGTTGAAGTTTGATATTTCTGTTTTGCTTCTTTCTTTATGTGTATTTTTTCGGTGGTTTATTTCAGTGATTTTTAAGCGATTTTCAATAAATTTTTTGNATGCACTTGGTTCGTTGGTAGCCTTTTGCCTAGATATATAGGATTCATTTTTTCCGTTAAGTGGGTCAGAGACCGAACTATTCG
>NW_016219086.1:0-1561 GCF_001687245.7 Rhagoletis zephyria | reverse complement strand
AAAAGCGTTGTATATTAAAAAGTTTTTTTTATATTATTTATTTCTTTGGCTTTTCATTGCTTTTGTTATTGTTGAAGAATTTTCATTCATTTTTTCAGTCATTCTTTTACATTCTAGCATCATTCTTGGCTTTTTATTGCAGCCATTGCTTTAATGTATGATTGCATTTTAGCATTAATGTGTGTGTGTGTGTGTGTATGCTACTTTGTAAATGTTTTCTAATTTTTTTACAACCTTCCTCTTTTATGTTAGAGGCGTGAATTACCTCTTGGCTGACAGCTACTACTTTGCTTCTTTTATTTGGTTGTATTCTTCTTCGTTTGCTTGCGCAAGTGCCAAACGCTGACAGCTGTCCGCTATCGGCTGACGATGAACGACAAGTGCATGTGCATTTGATGCGGAAAGCATAGCATTAGGTGAATATGACCATACACACTGGAGACGATTACCTATTGGAAGTTCATTAGCACCGACATGTTTGTTGTCAGAATAAACACAAATTCAAACCATTCATTTAATTAGCAGGTGTACGAAATTGGTTAATTACACTAAAAAAATATTTAACAAATTAGATTACTCCATGGGTTTACATTTGGGTGAGAAAATAAGTGCTCTAAATTTTTAATTGTAAGTAGGTACTTAACAAATTGGTGCAGCAAAGAATAGTTCGTGAGTAGGACTCTGTAAATGTAAATATAAAACACGTGTACCAACATTTTGACAATTTAAAAACTGGAATTATCTTTTTGACTTTTTTAAATCTAGCCATAAATATTTGGCGGCTTAAAAACTGAACATCATATTTTATTATAATAATTTAAAAAAAAAAATATGTGGTCTTTTGAAATATGTACATAAATTTCGGTGATTAAAAAACTGCGCATAAATTGTTGGTAATTAAAAAGTGAGCATCAATTTTTTATTAACCTAACTGCTTTTTCTGTTATTNGATAAATTTTCAGAATAATAACTAAGGAATGGATATAAATTTCTGTTATTCAAAAACTGGACATACATATTTGCCACTTAAAAACGGGACATAAATTATGGTTATTAAAAAAGTATTGCATTTTTTGTCAATTATTTATCTATATATATATAAATAAATAACAAAATTTTCAAAATAAAAAAAATAAAAAAAAGGGTATATTTTTTCGGTATAGAGCATAAAAATTCCGACTTTACCTTTTCAAATGCATTTTTTGACCACCGTGTTGTATATACATATGAAATGAAAATTGATTATGCTGATTTCTATACTTTTTGTCATATGGAAACCACAGCAATTTCATTTTAATAATAATGAACGTATTTTTTGCCGTAAAAAAATTAAATCATCGGCATGTGTTTTATATAAGATATAAATTTAAATGTTAATGACTTACAGCTACACAGTTATGGAAAGTCAAAAGAAAAGTTTATTAAGAAAAGTTTATTATAAAATGTCCAACTTCTTATACAATAAATTGTGAGAGTGTTGTTATGTGGGGGTGAAGAAATTCCATGTATGATCATACACATATTTATATGTAAATATGTACATATTTATGTATTCATATGT
>NW_016219085.1:1382-1561 GCF_001687245.7 Rhagoletis zephyria | reverse complement strand
AAATTTTGACGGATCAAAGTAAAAATTTGACACTTCTCGTGGAGAATACAAACGTCAAAATGTTACCTAGCTCATGAGGCTGGGTAAAATTTTGACAGCTTATAACCATGTATACACATAATATTGCTTGGCGGTAATAAGGAGTGAACATGAAAATGAAAGCTGAAACAGCATAAAAA
>NW_016219085.1:1054-1228 GCF_001687245.7 Rhagoletis zephyria | reverse complement strand
CCCCGTCTCACCACGGAGAAAAAAGTTACCGATTGGCACAGGCCCTATGAAAATGAATTTCCTCGAAACAATCGATGTCGGCAGTGTTGCCTGTTGAACTTTTTATACGAAGACAATATTTCTCCTTGTATTTTAGTAGTAGTTTTTATAAATCAAAAAAGAAGGCAACACAGG
>NW_016219085.1:0-980 GCF_001687245.7 Rhagoletis zephyria | reverse complement strand
TGTTGAATTCAAGTTTTTGGTTCTTTAAATGGGAAGCAACGAAAATGCCAAAAGCAAAGCAAGAAAGTTGAAACGACTTGACGGTACAGACGCATGTGTAGTCGTCCCTTTTCTTCTCACCCCCTCTCTTCCACATGCGAGCCGAATTGAATTCAATACTTGAACTGTGTAAAAGCAGTCTAATACAAGGTTCGATAAACTGGAAGTTGTCTCTCTCGCACCGCTCCCTTAGCAGTAGCACAGTGTTGCTTCTTGCGAGGGCTGATGAGTGTGGTTCGCTCCGTGTCCAATTCGGAAAAAGAAACTATATATTTAGTGGCCATGTCAATTCGTGTCTATACTGATATAATGGTTCGTGTCTTGAATAACTATTGGTTACGTAGATTCATCTGGCAATCCCCCCCATTTTGAAGTTTAGCTTTGACAGTTTTGTTATGTATACATTTCTCATAATCGTTCTTATATCTATTATTTGGCCAATAAAAATATTAGATCACCCTATACGTACCGAAAAGTATCCCAAAAATTATCGAAAAATCCTAAACAGTATGACTCGAAGTATCCCGAACTTTCCCGATTTACAACCCAAAAGTTTCCGAATAAATTGTTGGGACACGATGTCAAAATCGTGCTTGGCGATTTTAATGCCAAGGTGGGCAAGGAAGGGATCTTTGGCGCCACTGTCGGAAAATTCAGCCTCCACGACGAAACGTCCGATAACGGACTGAGGCTGATCGACTCCGCCGGGGCCCGAAATANGTAGTACTAGGTTCCAGCATAAGAACATCCACCAAGCTACATGGCTGTCTCCAGATCGAAAAACGAGAAACCAAATCGATCATGTTGTGATAGACGGAAGGCATGCTTCAAGCGTTTTGGACGTACGTACACTTCGAGGACCAAACATCGACTCGGACCACTATCTTGTTGTAAGATACGCACCCGCCTCTGTGCAGCCAAAAATGTGCGCCCAACAATGC
>NW_016219084.1:0-1561 GCF_001687245.7 Rhagoletis zephyria | reverse complement strand
CACCGTTGTTATACTCTGCTACTACTGTGTTGTTGATTTTGATGTTGAGCTCTTTATCTATTTCCACGGTCACTTTGTTGTTGATTTTGATGTTGAGTTATTTATCTATTTCCACGGTCTTTGTTGTTGATTTTTACCACACAGTCTTTGTTTAAATTTTCCTTCTTTAATGAGGATATTTAAAGTTTTTAACTTTTTTCTCCTACAGTGAGGATACTTTTTAAGTTTTTTTTTATTAATTATTTTCTCCTCCAGTGAGGATACTTAAATTCTTAATTTTTTTCTCCTCCAGTGAGGATACTTTTATGAGTTTTTTCACTTTTTTTCTCCTCCAGTGAGGATACTTTTTATGAGTTTTTTCACTTTTTTTCTCCTCCAGTGAGGATACTTATTTTATAGTTTTTTTTTTCCGTTTTCTCCTCCGGCGAGGATACTTGTTATTTAATTGACCGACACTTATCGCGGGCGGCCACGTTGGACGCCAATTAACTTTTGTTGAGCCCGGTATACGTTTTAAAAATAACTTAAAACGTATGTCTTGTTGCAAGACTGATACCAAACAATTGGTGTGCTGTTGCAAGACTGAATCCAAACTGCACTTTATCCAAAAAGAATCTTATTTATAGCTTAAAATTATGTTTACATGATTTTCAGTTATAATTTCCAATTAGTTCTTTTGGAATTTTGTTATTGAAGATATTAAGTTTCATTATTTATTCAGCTGCAGTTGTTTTGCAGAATCTTATTAATAACATAATTTAGAATTGCGGAGTCGCAACTTATTTCTTTAGTCAAAATCTTTATTCAGCTGCAGTTGTTTTGCAGAATCTTTTTAATAGCTTAATAAATTAGTTTTGGAACTGCGCAGTTGCTTTGCAGTTGCAACTTTCGTTAAGCCATTGTTTACTCAGTTGGTTGCAGAAGGATATCAAATTACATCTTCAATTAAATCAGTGTTATTCCATTGGTTTAATTAGATTTCCTCATATAAGTCCAACCAACAATATGACCAACTGCATTATTGGAAATTTGTTTATATTTATAATTTAGTTGAAAGGCAAAGGCTACTGTTAACTTGCATGCAAAAGAGATTTATCGCGAACTAGTAGTGGTTCTACATATACTAGAAGCGCACCAGTTCAAACCTAGAGATTTTCCCCACAGGGTACATATACATATCTAAACATACAAGGACGAATTTTCATTACATATGCATGTGATATTGTGTATCTAAAAATATATATATGCGACCCACCGCACATATTTGCATATATATGAATGTATATCGCATAAAACGACTTAAAAAAAAAACATTTAGCTACATATGTTTAAATCAGAATACTTTTTTTTTTATTTGACCATTGACCTCGGAATTCACAATAGGGAATTTATATTTGTCGAATCGAAACAGTTTGGCTCTAGCAATATTTGCAGTTAAAAATACTATTTCATTTAGGTCTCTATTANATTTGTCGAATCGAAACAGTTTGGCTCTAGCAATATTTGCAGTTAAAAATACTATTTCATTTAGGTCTCTATTAATTTTCGATGTTGTTGTTGT
>NW_016219083.1:0-1561 GCF_001687245.7 Rhagoletis zephyria | reverse complement strand
AACGCTCTTTTGCATTGGCTAACGTAAAAGCTCTTATTAGGCGCCGCGATGTAAGCGGGCATTGGCTATCTTATATATAAAAATAAGTGCACGTTTTTGGTGTGACCACATAACTTGAGAACGGCTTCACCGAATTCAACCACATTTATGTGGAATATTCGATCTATCATGCTGATGGTTTATGCGAAGTCTTCCCGAATTCGGAAAAGGGGTCGTGGCACCACCCATACTAACTAAAATATAAAAATAAGTGAACGTTTTTGGTGTGACCACATAACTTGAGAACGGCTTCACCGAATTCAACCACATTTATGTGGAATATTCGATCTATCATGCTGATGGTTTATGCGAAGTCTTCCCGAATTCGGAAAAGGGGTCGTGGCACCACCCATACTAACTAAAATATAAAAATAAGTGAACGTTTTTGGTGTGACCACATAACTTGAGAACGGCTTCACCGAATTCAACCACATTTATGTGGAATATTCGATCTATCATGCTGATGGTTTATGCGAAGTCTTCCCGAATTCGGAAAAGGGGTCGTGGCACCACCCATACTAACTANGCCTATGTGTGAGGAGGATACTGCGCCTTAGTGGTTTCAACTTAAATCAAAAACTTTGACTTTACAGACTAATTTTGTTTTTAAACGCTCTTTTGCATTGGCTAACGTAAAAGCTCTTATTAGGCGCCGCGATGTAAGCGGGCATTGGCTATCTTATATATAAAAATAAGTGCACGTTTTTGGTGTGACCACATAACTTGAGAACGGCTTCACCGAATTCAACCACATTTATGTGGAATATTCGATCTATCATGCTGATGGTTTATGCGAAGTCTTCCCGAATTCGGAAAAGGGGTCGTGGCACCACCCATACTAACTAAAATATAAAAATAAGAGAACGTTTTTGTTGTGACCATATTACTTGAGAACGGCTTCACCGAATTCAACCAAATTAATGCGGAATATTCGGGCTATCACGTAGATGGTTTATGTGAAGTTTGCTTGAATTCGGAAAGGGGGCGTGGCGCCTGTATTTTATATATAAAAATAGTGAGTTAGCTTATAACTTGAGAACGGCTTAACCGAATTCAACCAAATTCATAAAGAGTATTCGCGCCATTATGCAGATATTTTATGTGGAGTTTGCCCAAATTTGGAAAAGGGGGCGTGGCATATGTATCTTATGTATAAAAAAAAGTACACGTTTTTGGTGTGAGCTTATAACTTGATAACGGCTTCACCGAATTCAACCAAATTTATACGGCATATTCAGGCTATCATCCAGATGGTTTATGTGAAGTTTGCCCGAATTCGTAAAAGGGGGTGTGGCACCTCCCATACTAACTAAAAATTTGTATGTTGTATATCTCTTGAAATATTTGTGGTAGAGTATTGGAAATTGGTATAGAGTTATGTATATCAAATAATTCTCAACTCATGGAGAAAAATGGGTGATATTGGAAAATAGGGCGTGGCACCTCCCATCTTGTATATAAAAAAGAAGTGCCAGATTTTAACCAAATTTTTATGGCATAGTCGGGCTATTATGCAGATGGT
>NW_016219082.1:0-1561 GCF_001687245.7 Rhagoletis zephyria | reverse complement strand
TGTATGCATATACATTTAAATTTAAATAGTTTTAAGATGTAAAAATGAAAAAAAAGAACTGAATTAATTTTTTGTTTTTGTTATAAATTGATATATTTACACTGTAAACTTTACAGAATATGATAAATGTACAAAACTGTTTTGAAAGAACTTTTTTAGTTTTTTGTGTTTATTTTTAATAAATATTTATATTTCATTGAAAATTTTGCGTTTTATTCAAATATTACTGTTGGCACTAAAATCAATTAGTGTAAAATATTTGCGGGGTTCTTAAGGTACTATAAAAGCCATTTTATGAATTTTCGAACCGTTAAAAAACAGTTGGTTGTGGTTTCAAGTCATCTAAACATTTATTTAACCTTTGTNCTTTTCTCAATAAGTTTTGAACATATTAAATTCGAAAACATTCAATGTTAAAAATCATAATATGAATTAGGCCTGATCCAAAAATTACAATAATCTACCGTGTAGCTTCGAAATAATTTCAGTTTAAAGTTTAAAGTCGATTTTCTCAAAACCGTGATTTGTAACATTCGACATCCGTTTTCTGAGACGACGATATATAAACAGCGCCAGCGGTTTCTCAACCGAATATTTGGACGGAAGGTGTAGAAGTNATAAACAAATATTAATTATTAAATAAAACAAGAAATATAGCCAATAGTGGGCATGGTTATTGTCCGATTTTTTAAAAATTCGGCCATTTAGTATGCTGTAGCAAGGCCAACAACTGTGCCAAGTTTGGAAGAAATTGTGCAGCGGTTACCGAGATATACACATGTAACCATAAGTGGGCGTGGCTACGCCCATTTTCCAAAAATTTATAATATTCTTATTTTTCGTCTNTGTAAATATCAATTTTGAGTGAATAATCTTCAGAAGTTACTGAAATATCGCAGTTTTCGTATCTCTGAAAATTACCGTTATGTGGGAGGTAGGCGTGGTTATTGTCCGATATTGCCATTTTCAAATATAGCCAATACTGGTGAGGAAAAAGAGTTCCTATTATTGCCATAAGTGCTAATCACAAATCCCGAAAATCACGGGATTACTTGCCAAGAATCCCGGGATGTTTGAGCCCTTGAAATGGCCGGGATTCCGGAATTAACATTCCTAGTATGTATACACCGCTATACTACATACATAAATATGTATGTGTGTATATTTGCTTGCGTTGTGAAATTACGATAAGTGAAAATTAAAACCTTATTTTATTACACGCAATAAATTGAAGCAATATTTACATATATGTATACTCAAAAGGGCGTGAGTATTGATCAGCCAAAGCAAACAGAAGAAGGTCAAAAGAGGCACGACAAACTAAACTTACTTAAATGGACTAATTGAACGTCGAGATAAGCGAGTAAAATGGACGGATTTCATGTCAAGTCAGCTCTAAAGTTTCCTTCCCTTAAATTCTAATAAATTTTCAGAGCTATAATTGACTTCAAACACAGCAGGGCAAAGACTGTTCCAAAATGCTTCGCTAAAACTCACTCGCTCGTCGGTTGTTTAATGCATATAGTATGTATTTATGTAAATATACGCTAAATTTGTGTGT
>NW_016219081.1:0-1561 GCF_001687245.7 Rhagoletis zephyria | reverse complement strand
TCCTGGTCACGGCAATGTTTCATCGTCAAACATTGTCACGGAGAAAGTACTTTTTTTTTTAAGAACTTTTCTATTTTAATCAAAATTTATTAATAAAAAATGTATTTTTAATGAATTGAAGTATGTAAAGAACGTCTCAAAAATTTACTACATATTACTAAAATATTTAAATACTAAAGATTAATCAGAGATGCATACGAAGGCAGCGTCAATGTGTGCAAAACACTATTTACAAGAAGTGAACTAAATAGTTCGGACCCGCCTAAGTAGAGTGTAGTAGATCATTATTTTTTACAAAAACCATGTAAGCCAAAATTTCAAGCTTTCTACAAAATTTTTTAAATTAGATTTCTTTGAAATATTCTCCATTTAATTTTAGTACATATAATAAAGTGCAGGTTTGCAGTATGTAGCTACGACCTACCGTTTATTATTGGGCTTTTTTTTTGTGGAAGGTTTTGCTCATTTTCTAAATACAAAAACAAATTTCGCACATACTTTGTATGAAAGAAAATGCGTGAACAAAAAATCTCCAAAAATCAACGGTAAGTCCTAGCTACTTCAAACATACACTCTATTATATTTAAATTTAATGGGCAACGAAAATGCATACTGCAAAAATCTAAAAAATCAAATTTAAAACATTTGTTCTAATTCGTCTTATGTTCTAGACAGTTTGATTTTTTTTTAGCTGGTTAGCTATATTTTCATAAAAACGTACGTAATAAACATTTTTAAACAAAGAAAAATTGTCAAAATTTGCTGAAATTTCTTTCCATACTTACATTTTCGCCACCGTACATAATTTCTTTATACAAAAATTTGCTAGAATTTTTATACATTTTAGTCCAGCTGTACTAGAAACCTTGCTAAACTTGAAAGCGTTATCTAACAAAAAAAACTAGCTAGCACTCTTGCAATTGCAGCAACACACCAAATTATTGCACATTTGACCGTTGCAACACACTTAAATGCGCAACCACTTAAACGACCAGAATGACCAGCACTTTTATGCCGCTGCAGCTATAAAGTTATACCACTTGAAGGGCTTATAAAAACTGACACATACATACATACATTCCTGTCATAAAAATCATTACGTCAGTTTTCGCTCCTGCTGAACAAAACCTCCCTTCTTGCTGTCCCACAGCCTGCTGCAGCGGTGGGCTGGCTACTTGTTCTAGTAACAGAGGCGCGTTCATAAAGCGTTAAGTGGTTGCGCATGCGCCGCCACCAAACTNTTTTTTTTAATAGCTGACTTTTCATGCAAGCAGCTTTCTTTTAATTCAGATGGATGGAAATTATTTTTATTTATGAATTTTACTTAATTGAAAGTGTAATTTTTCATCGAAAAATTGCTTTATTCAAAAACGTAACTTTTTTCTTCCTTTCTTACAACGATTTTAATGTGCGCTGCTAACCCTTTGAGCTGCTAGCAAGCAATTCGTCCGTAACCCATTAAAACACGTCACGCATTACAATCGATTTTTGCGAGTAGACAAAAGAGAAAGAAAAAAACAGCAAAAGCCTAAACGTGCTCTCACATTGCACAACGAGGATA
>NW_016219079.1:0-1561 GCF_001687245.7 Rhagoletis zephyria | reverse complement strand
ACAACATAGGTCGTACGGTTTTACGTCGGTGGCTGGTTGAGATATTACATTACATATGTCTGCTTCACGAAAAGTATGTATATTTTCTCTGCTACATAGCATAATTTCAAATTTTATTCGATTATTAAACCATACAGCGTCTACCGTTTTAGCGTGGGCGTGGCTGCAGGAAAAGCAGTACCATCATATAGCTCTTCACTTATTTCATTGCCTTGAAATTGGGGAGAACAGCGATCTTCCGATAAAACATTATGCAACACACAGCAAACGAGTACCCATTTAATAAAAAATACTTCACTTTCACTGTATTTTATTTAAATTCACATTTCCCTCAAGCGGCAAAACTTTTTCTAAGGGCTCCGAAACAATTTTGTACTCTAACGCGGTATTGGCTGTGTTTTGTTGCATAGCTTGTCGACCACTGTCCATTAAAGTAGAATTACTGCGATATGGCGTATCACGTGTTTTGTGAATTGATATGTTGGGTCACCTGATATCCATTCTTCATTATTAAATAAACGAGCAGTGTTCTTCCAATATGCGACTTCTTAAATACTTGGAATCATGGGCTGCCCACATAGGCATGCATTATGCGTAGCTTATAATCACACACAATCTGCAGTTTTATGGGTCAATTCGTTGGCGAGAGAAGTATTCAGCATGATTGTTGTGGGGTTTCGCGGCCAGCCTGATCTGGCTGCCATCAATGTATCAAATACAATACAATCTGTAACGCGTTGAACCTCTTGACAACAAGTTACCGCATCTCTGCAATGATTGTATTACGGTAATTTCATTAAAATTGCTGAAAATACTCTTTCTGTAATTTTAGCAAGAGTACCAACATCTCCTACTTCAAAGGTTGTAGCGGTTTTCCGTACTGAAGTACTTACTTTCGATGAGTCTGTCATATAGCGAGCATATAATAACTAACATTTATTAATAATAAACCAGTCTCGCGCTGACAGTCGCTCATACCGGTCGTATCATTCTCACATGGTGTCAGAGAACTCGAAGTTCCGTCGTTCGAAATAATCAACGCGGTGCGGTGCAACGGGATATTAAACGCAAGAATTTTTGCATTCAAGCAAACATAGAAACAGTGTCTATGTACATTCGTGCCGCTCTCCAATCGAAAAAAGTCAAAGGCGGCGACAAAAGAATAAGAATAAATAGCGAACTGTGCGTCGCTCTCTGATTGCAATAAACGTCGGGTTATGAGCGAAAGCGTCGATAACTCAGTGAGACTATCGGGTGGCCAAACTAATAACAACACCGACTTCGCGTTAGCTCCAATCACTATGGCAAATATTAAACCCCCCAAGCCGTTGTTGGTTAATAATGACATTCACATGGCAGTTGAGTGGTCAGATTGGCTCGATGAATATGAAAATTACTTTATAGCCGCAAAAATAAAAAACGAAACAGCAGAAGTACAAGTGGCTAATTTCCGAACCGCTTTAGGTAGAGAGGCCAANGCGAAGTTTAGGACTATCAACAGAGCAATTAAAAGCCCTAAAAAAAAATTCGAGAAGCATTAACACAACATTTTGCACCGCCC
>NW_016219077.1:0-1561 GCF_001687245.7 Rhagoletis zephyria | reverse complement strand
CATTTTGACATTCAGAAGGACCGCGGCGAAAATCTAAATTCGCCAGTACCGCCACCTTGTATAAATTCGCCTTGCGTCCTTTCGGAAGTACAGTACTTCTTTTTTCTCTTGTACTTCGTACTTCGAAGTACGGTCAAATGTATTTCTTTGCGATATTTTGTACTTCAGGAGGGAGATTCTGTAACCAGTTAGCGACAAATTTCGGATCGCTATAGCACTTTTTGTCGCATGATATATATGTTTTTACGTCAAAAAGTGCAATAGCGATTCGAAAATTGTCGCTAACGGGTTACAGAAACTCCCCGAGGTCCTGAACTTCTCCAATCTTCTCGACGATCGTCAGATGGGCTGAGCGATAGATTCGTTCAAACCATTAAAGTCGAAAAGGACCGATGGCATCATACCTGCGCAGCTGCAAAGCGCTCTGATGGTGTGCAATTGGTTGGCTCGTTTTTATGCGAACTGCGTGAGACCCGGGTACATCCCAGAGGCTTACAGGACAGTCAGTATTGCGTTTAGGGTTCGAAATTTCAGACGTTGGTATCGATACTGAGTACTCATACTAGTATANAAGGCCGGAAGAGGCTCTCATTGGAAATCGATGTTAAAGATTCAGTCTCAAGTTCTCAAAAGCTGTACATTCGTTTTTTACAAAAATTCAATGCTTGATTGTACATTAAAGTAAAAGTTGCGGTTTTTCCGCCGGGATTACAAAATTTATTATATTTTAAGACGTCCACCAAAATATTTCGGAAAAATATTAAGATTTAAGCGAGCTGGACCGATTTGAAAATACCTCCAAAAATGAAGTTTTTTATGAATAAAAATAGTTTCTTAAAGAACTTTTTGAAAAAAGTCCCCTCAGATGACAAATTAGCTTAAGCTTAAAAAATCTGCATAAAAATATTTAAAAATCTTTTCAACGGAATCGTAAGAATGAGATTTTTGATGCTTGTGTTTTACTTTTTTAAAAGATGGGTTTACGAAAAACTTAAATAACGGGGCCAAAAATGTTCTGATTTAGACTTGTGGGATCTCAGTAGAAAGGTATTTTCACACTGTTTTTATTTCTGGCCAAAAAGACGTCATTCGTGTCCCATACTGTTTTTTCGAATTACAACACATCTTAGTTCCACTTTGAATGACGTTCGTTCATCCTACCTTTCTCTTCTATCCTTTGTATGAGTTTATTAGCAAAGATATAAAAAGGGTGAGAAAATACCTTTCCAATGACACCTCTTAAGTCTAAATCGGAAGAGTTTAGGTTCAGTTATTCAGGTTTTTCTTATACCAATCTTTGAAAAAAGTTAAAAAACAGCATCAAAAATCTCATCATTACGATTCCGTTTAAATTTTTTTTTGAATTTTTTTTAAATATGTTTATGCAAATATTTTAAGCTTAAACTGTTTTGTCATTTGAGAGGATTTAAAAAAAAAAAAAATCTTTAAGAAACTATTTTTATTCATAAAAAACTTCATTTTNTATCCTTTGTATGAGTTTATTAGCAAAGATATAAAAAGGGTGAGAAAATACCTTTCCAATGACACCTCTTAAGTCTAA
>NW_016219076.1:0-1561 GCF_001687245.7 Rhagoletis zephyria | reverse complement strand
ACTGGTATAGCCCGCTATAAAACGCTTTATAACTCGGAAAAATCAAAAACGTCCCTTTTTTTGTTAAGGATTTATATGTAAAAAGACCTGATCTTTCGATTGAGATAACTTAAAACCATATTAAAAATGACCATAATTGAGAAAAATTACAAATAAAAATGACCATAATTGAGAAAAATTACAAATAAAATTTCGTTGCGAATTTTCACCGTGAAAATGGGAAAACTTTGGAAAACGCATAACACCATCGGATAGCCCGTACAAAAATCTATATAAATCATGGTTTTTGAATTATTTTTTCCATTTTCTGTCTGCTTTTCAGCTATTCGAAAACAAGCTTGTCTTGCACCGCTCAGCGCGCTTGGGACATTTGACGTGAATCGCCTCATATATGTATGTATGTATATAATTACACACATAGTTCGTACAGTGGTTGTTTTACAATATTCGCAATGTTTTTAAGTTTTCGTTAATTTTTCACGAAAATACTGTTCATATTTTAACAAAAACCATATAAATGAAATTTTCAAACTTTTTGCAAAACTTAAAAAAATTATACAAATTTTCATCAAAACTTTGAATGTCAGTTTTTAGAAAAAAATTAGTATGCAGAGTTGTAGCTCATTCAATCTCATTTAATAAATCGCAAGCTTGAAGTCGCTTTAAATTACCTTTGATTTTTTAGAATTTGATTCTCAAGGGTGTTACATATTTTCTTCCATGAGCAAAATGTAGGTTTGCATGGAAGAAAACGTTCAACACCATTGAGAAAAAAAATCTCAAAAATCAACACAATTTTTCTTTAAAAATTGTGAGTAAAAACTTTGAAATATAGATGAAAATTTGTAGAATTTTTAAAGTTTTGCAAAAAGTTTTAAATTTAATTCGTATGATTTTGTTAAAATATGAACTATATTTTCGTGAAAGGCTACCTAATAACACTATGTGACAGTCAAAATCGGGATGGAATGAAACTAACGGGAAATGTTATATCGGTCAAAAACAAGTTATACGTGGCCCGGCGTTTCGCTGGGTCACGTCTAGGAATCGAGATATATCGATTTGAAGTTAGTAACTATCATATAGGGGAAATTGTCACCTTTGGTGGTCTTTTTTTTGACATAACTCGAGAACCACTAGTCCGATTTTGCTCAAACAAATTAAAAAAAATTAAAAATTACAATTCATTTAATCTGTTGATATAACGTTTTTCTATATACTCAACAGTTTTGCCAGTAAAAATAAATGTATGAAGAAAAAAAAATTATTTTTGCCTAAAAATTAAAATTTTTTTTTTTAATTCATAAAAAATCCAAAACGGAAAAAAGTGTCACGTAAAGTCACATAACATATGAACAAAATGAGACATACATCATGAAAATCAATGTATGCGTTTCGCTTTTATTCAAAATTAAGTAAAGGTATGAATTTCAAAAATTTGCTCGAGATATGCTCAAAATTCCTTGGAAAAGACATTGATGACTTTTTTTGTGATTGTCAGAATTAAAAAATAAGTAATAAACAAAAGGTTATTTGATTTTTATGGTAGCGGTAACAAACT
>NW_016219075.1:0-1561 GCF_001687245.7 Rhagoletis zephyria | reverse complement strand
CATCCCATATAACGGTAATTTCGAGACATACAAAATCTTCGATAAATCATGTAGCGGTAGCTTTCGGAAAGGTTTAAAANTTAGACGAAAAATAAGAATATTACAAAATTTTGGCAAATGGGCGTAGCCACGCCCACTTATGGTTACATGTATATACCTTGGTAACCGCTACACCAATTTCTTCCAATCTTGGCACAGTTGTTGGTCCTGGTACAACATATCAAATGGCTGAAAATTTCTAAAATCGAACAATAACCACGCCCACATCCCATATAACGGTAATTTCGAGACATACAAAATCTTCGATAAATCATGTAGCGGTAGCTTTCGGAAAGGTTTAAAATATATATTAAATACTTGCGCCGGGTATTTAATGTTCGGCTCCGCCCGAACTTAGACTTTCTTACTTGTTTTTAATGTTATTAAGCTATTGTTTATCCAAATTTTTAGATAATAAAGAGAAATATACAATTTGGATGTTACTTGTTGTTGTAGACATTTTTTTTATTTATGGCTTTCTATTATAAAATCACATAACAAGTTTGCAAGTGGACTACTCATTTGTGCAATAAAAAAATAATAATCAACAAACTTTCGTACAAATTTCGAATTTATTTTTAATTCTAAAAAATCAATCGAAATTTTTAGCCATTCGAAACTTGTACTTTATTCTACTAGAACTCAATGGGCTACAAAATTGCATACTCAAAATTTAATTAAAAAACTTGAAATTTTAACGAAAATTTATTGAATGTTTTTTTAATTGCATACAATTTTAAGGCAGTGTTACTCGATTGGTACATTTTTACAGATTTGTACATTTTTATTTTGGGCTATTGGTAAAAAAAAATGGGACAAACTTTGTTTTGTAGTCAAAAAATTGGCGATGCTTTATTGAAAAATTTCAACAAATTAATTTTCGTAATTGGGATAAAGAAAAATATTTTGGGTATTTACACAATACGCATACGATTTGCACCAAATTTTGACAAATATCCAATCGTGTGACTTTGCCTTTAAACTTGTATTTATGCGGATGTCCTTCAGGAATGCACTATAAAAAACTAACCAAAACTAAATAACAGCAAAACTAATGTTTTAAAACTTGTGAAAATTTGGTGCGGCTATAATTTGTTCGACTACTGTACATACATAAGTTGACTATGATTACTCGGCCGTGCTATTATAGTAGCACAATGCGACTAAGCGCATTTCAAAATTTTCAGGCAATAGCCTCATGCGATTATCGATAATATATTTTGTTGTTTCTGTGAAAATAAAATTGAAACTAAAAAAAAAATTTGCCAGAATCGGCTGCAAATGTGTCTACAAATTGTACTTGAATCACATTTCCTACAATATGCTTATTGACCATAAAAAAATCACACCATAACTTGGTTGAAAAAGCCATTACGCTTTTGGCTCAGTGTACTTATCTATGTATATATTAGAGGTTTACGCCGACAGGCTTTGCGGCGGCGGCGTGGTCAACTTGAAAAAGAATCGGCGGCGGCGGCGACGCCGGCGCGTCTGAAAACGCCGGCGCTACTGCCCATTAGGT
>NW_016219074.1:0-1561 GCF_001687245.7 Rhagoletis zephyria | reverse complement strand
ACGGTAGTATTCCACTTGTGGCCAGACTGATCGTCTACCGCCAACAACAGCAACAGAAGCAGAGGCAAATTGATCGTCCTCGCCCCAGAGATCAATTGTGCAAATTGTGATGATCAGAGCAGTTGAAGTGGATCNGCCAACAACAACAGCAACAGAAGCAGAGGCAAATTGATCGTCCTCGCCCCAGAGATCAATTGTGCAAATTGTGATGATCAGAGCAGTTGAAGTGGATCAAAGGCAACAGCAGCAGCAGCAGTACTTGCACCCAAGTACTCAACTCGGAGAGGAAAAAACTGCAGCTGATTGCCATGAACGGTGACCCACTGAGGGTTCCCCTTCCCTCACTCAGGTCAATCATCGAATCAGCCCAGACAAAAAAAGACCTCATTTCTTTAGCACCCAAAGCAGCACTTCCACTTCAGCCATCATTGAAATGGCCAACTATGAAAGGATTAAAGCTGTGCACCAAAGGCGACACCGACACTTTAGGCGCCACTAATTGTCCGGTCAGCGGCGGCGGTGATGGGTGTGCGAAGTGAAAGAGCAGACAGAGAGCAGGCAGGCGGTAATTAGTGACCGTCGACAAAGAAAAGAGTGCCAGAGAGCACGTCCAAAGTGCACTNATTAGCATTAATAATTGAGCAGGTGATTCAATTTCAATTTAAAGCCCGCTCTCTCTCTCTTTCTTTCAGCTAATGAGAGAAAAAGAAAGGCTAGCAATTATCCTCTTTCACCAAGCACGGCACACACACACCACTCATTATTAGGTTATCCGCACTAAAACAGGTGAGGGTCCAGAAAAGAAGAGCAGCGAAACAAACCGACGACAACTTTGTCGTCGTCGACCACTTGGGCACTTGCAGTCCCAATTTGCAATTTCGGTTTTTCTCGACGCAACCAATTCACACAATTCACTAGAGGCTCTAGTGCAACTAAAACGGCTAGGGCAAACGAAAATATAAACAAATGCCTTTCAAGAAAGAAGAGAGCAGTGCTATACCAACGAAAAACTTTAGACAGCTCCCATTTTGCGTGAAAGGAGGAATGGATGGAAGAACCGAGGAATGATTAGCTGTCGAGTGACAAGACGAAAGGGAAGAAGAAGAAGAAAAAAAGAAGAAGCTGGAACGAAGCAAAAAAAGAAGAAGAAAGTGGAAAACGATAAAGCCAGCGCAAGAAAAGAAGAGGAAAAAGTGTGCCAGTGATAACCGTGGCTGAATTGAATAGAAGCAATAGGCAGCAATGGCTTTAGAGCCACAGCGAGTGAGTACAGCCAAAGCAGGACAGTAATTGAAAATCAATGAGTAATCCATCAATCCCCATCGGTATCAATGGCGCGCGCGCCCAGCAATAAACACGCACTTTATGGGCACACAGGCACACAGTTGGCTTCAAATATGAAAGAGAGGGAAATATGAAGAAGAAGAAGAAGAAGGCAATGCATCAGACGGCGAACGAGCCTGAAAACGAGCAAGCAAGCGAGCGAGAGGCGACAATAAAAAAAAAGCGGACAAGGTAATAAAGCCCCCGTTGTAATGTGGCTGTGCTTGGAGACAGCTCG
>NW_016219073.1:0-1561 GCF_001687245.7 Rhagoletis zephyria | reverse complement strand
AACAACGTTACCTTTTAAGTAAAAATATTTCTGTACCTGTGTAAGGGTAACGTTGTTGTGTACGAGCGACAGAAACATGTCGCGGAATGGAATCCACTCCAAGTAGTCTCCGGAAAATGTCGGTAAATCGATCTTTGGAAGGCGGGCGGTAGCTGAAATAGTATCGTTACGAGAGTTGTTAACGGCAAATGTGCTGGCGTGACTACCAGGCGTCGTCGGAGGAGCAAGTTCCATTTGCAAGTCGAGCAGTTTGGACTTGAATGTAATGTACAGGTCGTAGCAGTCGTAGAATACCTCATCATTCAGATAGGGAACGTCAACGTCGAGAATTGAATTTTACCTAGCAGTGCTGCAAATGTCGTCATGGCCATGTTTGAAATTGCGAAAGAGTAGATCAACTTCTGTAAGAAGACTTTGTACAAATCCAGCGGATTTCTCGGCTGCTGGTTTTGCTTCAAAGCTGCGTAAGAATCGTTGAAGGTGCGAGTAAATTTTTCGTTGTTCTTCAATCAACGCGCTAAGACACTCCATTTTGCTAACGAAAATTTGCAGGTTAGGTGACCCACGTGAATAGGGTGTAATAAAGAATACTTAGCTGACAGCAAATTGTATAAACGCTGCTTTACTGTTCTAAGTAAAGTTGAATAGATGAACTTCGTTGAATCGATGCAAGAATTTAGGATGTGAAATTTCAAAGGTCCCGGGTTTCGGCACCATTTTAATGTTGAAATAAACATCAATAGAAAAAATAGAAAAATACGATTTATTCGGCTTCAATGTCTGATGTCGTTGTATTAATTAATACGACCTCGTTTTTATTGACAGTTCATCAAAAAAGTAAAAATTCACAATGGTATGGTATGAAATAAAGTTAAGATAACAAAGTAAAGAAGAAAAGTGAATAATACCCAACAACAGGGTTGCCACCTGTTTGAAAAGGTAAACTCAAATTATTTAATAAGTTGAGGCAATTATTAAAAATATGGATATCAAATGAAATGGGTTTAAAAAGGCTTTATTTCTGAACTGTATTTGGGAGCGTTGACACGTATTTAAACAAGTAATTTTTAGCAAAAAAAAACCGACTTCAACTCTCACATAAAAAAAAATATACATATATATCTCATGATCCGCTGATCGGATCTTAACCAGATTAGTATGGGACCACCTCTGAGGCACTACCTTTCCGATGCGAAAAGAATTATCAAAATCGGTTGACGTGGTCCAAAGTTATGCGGTAACATACATAAAAAAAATAAAAAATATATATATTCCGACGAACTGATAACCTCCTCCTTTTTTGGAAGTCGGTTAAAAAGCAAATGTAACTTAATTCATGAGGCACATGAAATTTGTATGTAGGTATCACAATATCAGACGCACGAGATTTTTTTATTTTTATAAGCTTTTATTTAACTTGCAAATTNAAGTTAGAGACTTCAAATTTTCAGCATAGTTCCAATCACGATGACAATGCCATCTAATGTATAAATTAATTCCCCATATGGTCCGGGGGTCTTGATTCAAAGGCGGTCAAAAAATAGTAAGATTTATGGCTAAC
>NW_016219072.1:0-1562 GCF_001687245.7 Rhagoletis zephyria | reverse complement strand
AAAAAAAAAACAAAAAAATCCGGAAAGACTGCATTTTCGACTAAAAAACTGTAACCTTCTAAAACGAAGAGAGTTTTTTAAAAAATTTCGGGGTTTTAAGTTTATAAAAAATAAATTTAAAAAAAAATGTAAATTATATTTAAACTAGAACATTTCGTTATTTTCCGAAAATCGCTTTGGAATTTTTTTTTAGCATTTCATTCGAAACCTTCAATTTAGTACCTCCTGAAGCATTTTTTTTAAGAGATCTTAAAATACCAGAGAGGGTTGGAATTTCTTGGGAATTTCTCGTTTTATTCAAATTGATTTGGCATATTGTTCTTTCCTCCCGTGACGACTGAAATGCAAAGGATAGCTGAAACCATTTGTCGCCTTTCAGACGCGTCCAGTCTTGCTTTCAAGTGTGCTCGTTCGAGCGAAGGAGGGAGAAGAGCGGGGAAGAGTGTGGATACCTCCGTACCGTCAGGTCGTTTCAAGTTTTCTTGATCTTTTTGTCACTTCTCATTTAAAGAACCGGAGACTTGAATTCATGAAAAGTCGACGCGTGTGAAATCAAACAAAAACACAAAAAAGAATGCGGAATAAATTGCTTTCAAGACTTGACGTGTTTCGAACGAAGAATTTCGAACAAAAAAAAAAGTTATTTGTACTAAGAGGCAATTTAAAAAACTGTAAGCATATCCGAAAAACTGTAATTTACAGTTAAAGCTTTGAATCTGGCAACATTGCTTGAAGCTAAATACTCGCACCAAAAACTAACTAAAGTGTTACATGGGCAATTAAGTTTTTATGAAAAATTTCCGGTGGGTGGGTATTTACTGAGTAGTGAGCATGAACGGCCACGGAACTGCTGCACTGGACAGACGGCGTGAGGGTGGGAAAACAAATGCGAACTGTTGATTAAGAAGAAGAAATAACTATTGAAGTGGCTGAGGATTTTTGTGTGTGTATGTGGATGGAGTTGAGAAGCGGAGGGGATAGGTTGGTAGTCAGCTGTGGGCGCTCGAACGCAGGCAAAGTGAAAATGAAAATTTTGTCGAAGTGCAGAAGAAAGTAAGGGCGGAGGCGAGACCGAATGTGAGTGTGAATACGAACGAGAGGACACAGACGACAAATGTAATGCGACGCGGCGATTTAACGGGCATCAGGGACAGAAAAACCGATATATGTACATACGTACTTATGAGTGAGTGTATGTAGCTACTATAAAAGAAAAATGCTTGCATTGCTCTGGTGTACTTACATATATGGACGCAGAGTTCGAAGTATTCAAGTTCTCTCTGTTGGCGGAAACTTTTTAGGTTAGGTGTTTTTGGAAGGTTGTTAGTGCAATACAAGTCGCTCTGGTATCAGGGTTGTGTGTATGGATTTGAGTTNGGAAACTTTTTAGGTTAGGTGTTTTTGGAAGGTTGTTAGTGCAATACAAGTCGCTCTGGTAGCAGGGTTGTGTGTATGGATTTGAGTTGGAAAAGAGCGAGGTTTTCGTTGAGTGATGTGCGGGTGTAGAAAATTATACTAAATGGAAATTGACGCCACAAAATCGACACCGAACACGCAACCGT
>NW_016219071.1:0-1562 GCF_001687245.7 Rhagoletis zephyria | reverse complement strand
AAATTGCGCAATTCGTAATTGCCTGTTAGCGTATGGTGCAGCTGGTCGGCCGCGTTGTTGCAATTAGTGCTAGTGGTATGTTTTAATTATAAAATGCCGACCATGCCGTGTCGTTCCCCCCCATTTGGTAATATCTACTTACACGCGCGCTAAGTACGCGTATTACACACCCACTTTACTTAGGGAACGCACTTAATTATCTTAAATACTTAGTAGATGCTCGTAGCTTGTGCCATTTATCCTCCTTCGACGTCTCTTTATTAGCTTTTCATATTTGTGGAAATGCTTTGCAGAGGGACTTTTGCTGCTTAGTTATGATCATGGCGTAGGAAAATGCGAAAAATCGAAAGTTGTGAAACTTGGATTTTTTGGTATCATATGAAAGCTCGTCAAGAACATTTGTTCTCGTATCGAAAATTGATTCATGCGAATGCAAAAGTGTATTGACTTCCAAGGGGAATATTTTGAAAAACAATCAAACCATTTCATTATTATTATTATACTAGGCGTAAAATATAAAAGGCCCCCCCTCGTATTTATTTATTCATTTTCCTAAATACATATTCGTTTTAACGTGTTTTTCCAGGTTTATAGATATATATAAATTTGTTTTGTAAATTATCAAGGGNTCCAGACATACATATGTACTTATTCATACTATTTACTTTTAAGAATTATTCAAAGAATATATTTGTAATTGTATGCCATATTTTTCTCTGTGGGCATCACTTTCTTATTATAACAGGTTGGGGGCCCTTGTCTTCACTAGATATCTACATAGTACCTGAATCACATGCGAAAAAAATACATTTTATTTGCTGGTAACAGCCATGGACAAAACAGAGCTTAGCTTGAAATAATAAAATCGTCGCAAAATGCTGATTGAAAACAATTTATTAACTGTAGTGGAACATTTAACAAGTAATAAACGATGTGGTGCATAAATTGAAATCAGCGAGCGATTAACAGGCGCCAGGATGTGAATTGTGGGTGTAGTTAACTTACATAACTACATATGTATGTATACTAACTCGCATATTTATATGAAAATGCAGCTATTTACGCATAATGTCTACCTAGAAACAGCGCAATATCAATTCTATACATTTGCACATTTATATACAAAGTGTTTTTTTTTTTTAATAATTTCTTTCTTTGCTTGCTAAAAACCTTTTGGCAGCGTTGCCAATTATGGATTCAAAGCGCATACGCGTCATTGGCAAACTACAGTGAGCAAATTCAGCGCAAAACAAACTCAAAGAACTACCGGAAAAAAAGTTTTACAGAAAAAGTAACGAAGCAGCCGTAGAATTGATATAGGCAAGAAGCAAATGCAGCTCCATGGAGAGCCATAAAGCACACATGCGTGCATATTAGGGTGGTTCTAAATAAGTCGGAATTTCAATGTTCTCCCCTAGGATTGTTCTATGAATATACCTCTATTTTTTATTTTAAAATCAAAAAAAAAACTTTTCGTAGAAATGGTATGGAATTCCTGAAATCAATATTTTTCAATCGGTTGCCTTCAGGTGACTTCCAATAACAATACCCAATTGTTTATT
>NW_016219070.1:0-1562 GCF_001687245.7 Rhagoletis zephyria | reverse complement strand
ATCAGGTCGAAGCGACAAACAAAAGCATTAAACTTGGATTACGTGCTCAGATGGCTGACCTTCTTGAACATTCCTACTNAATCAGGTCGAAGCGACAAACAAAAGCATTAAACTTGGATTACGTGCTCAGATGGCTGACCTTCTTGAACATTCCTACTGGGAAAACCATCTTTCTCGTGTTATTTATGATATTAACACTTCAGTGCATTCAGCCACGGGCTACACGCCATATTTCCTGCACACTGGTCGTGAATATGTCAAAGATGGAAACGAATATAAATTATTATTGGATGTAAATCAATACCATACACAGGATGTGGAACAGCGTAAAGTTCTGACTGATGAAATTCGAGACAAACAGTTCGAACAATATCAACAAACCGCACAAAGGGCATTTACCCGCAAAAGAGAACGCCATTTCGAGATAGGCTCGGAAGTGTACATTCCCAATCCTAAACAGTCCGTGGCCGGAGAGGGCAATGCTTAAAAACTAGCCCCACCAAAAATTAGAGCCTATGTTTCTCGGAAACTTGGTTCGAATTCATATGAATTTATCGATGCTAAACACCGAGTGCTTGGCAATTATTCCGCTGATTGAATCACAACACGTTGACTCATTCAGTACATTCGCCTTCTCAAGAATTTCGATGAATATATGGCGGGCCTCCATACTCCATTGATTCTGCCTTATTACAGGATACCCGGCTGGAATAAATTAATTAAGTTTAGTTGTGTTATATCCATAGTTTTGTTATAATAAAGGGTGAACACACCAAAACTGCGACACTTAGAAATTACTACCAGAAACAAACTAGCAGGCTTTGAAATTATTTTTTTTTTATATTATATAACTTGGAAGTTTAGATGTTATTAAAATGTTAAAATATTAGCTATTATTTGCTCCATATGCAAGTGATCGGTATTTTCATCGCACACGCGCCATCATGTTCTGCACGACTGCATCATCGACTTTACGCGATGCGCACAACTACTTTGTTTTGCACTCTTCAATATTTTTTACTGTTTCACCTGTTTTCTGCAAGATTTCTTTGAAAATTGACCAATATTCCCCAAAGGACGTGGCTCTGGGCTATTGGGTGGATCGCAGTCGTGAGGTACAAAATTGATGTTATTTGCATTATACCACGGCAANATAGGACGTGGCTCTGGGCTATTGGGTGGATTGCAGTCGTGAGGTACAAAATTGATGTTATTTGCATTATACCACGGCAATGTGTCCTTGGCATAGTGGCAGGTTCCCACGTCCGCCTAGAACAGTGGCCTACTCCTTATCTGTTGATAAATGACAGAAGACGCCTTTTGAGGCACTTATTCCGATAAACGTGATCATTCATTGTCCCGGATGGGAAAAAAGGGCTGCTCTTACGGCCACAGGATCAAATAGCTTGCCAAACCATGTGGTTTTTTGGAAATTTGGACTTCATTTTCAGCTTACAACTTTCAGGGGCATCTTGAGGACTTGCACCAGTATAAAAATCTTGACCTGCAATACATTTTGAATTTTTATAGCGGTAGGTTTCGTAGTCCATAACAATGCAGTT
>NW_016219069.1:0-1562 GCF_001687245.7 Rhagoletis zephyria | reverse complement strand
TCAGCGGTGTGTCGTTTCGTAGTTTCAATCATGCCTGAAAAATATATGAGCGAATGCAAAGTTAAGTAGATATAAAGCATATAANTCAGATTTTCAGCGGTGTGTCGTTTCGTAGTTTCAATCATGCCTGAAAAATATATGAACGAATGCAAAGTTAAGTAAATATAAAGCATATATATGGGTACATATATAGTATGTATATACAACATAATTTCATTACTTACCTATGGTATTTATATGTATTTTGTAATCCCTAATGTATTGTAAATTAACGCCTAGTACACTTCGTTCCATTCGAGTTGCAATATCGATTTTTAATGAAACCATTATATTTTTTACCAATTGAGCATTTTTTTCTTTGATTTGTTTACTTGCTTTATCCAGAATAGTTACTATATTCTTCGAATTTAAATTAGTTTGAAATTTTTGCTCATATGGCTCTATAAGCTTTTTAAAATACTCCTCGTCATCAAATATTCTGAAAGGAATATTTTTTTTAGTTATCAATCCCATGCAGCATCTTAAAAATCCAGCTTTTAATTTGGTAACAGTTTTTCGTTGTATTTTACTACTAATTTCACTCCCACTCCATCACTGTTATCCATTATGTCAGTTTTGTGTACAAGTTTGTAATGCCGTCTAATATTTGCTGCTGACTTTCCACTTAATTCACGTTTGCAAGTTTCTATGAGGCATTTGCTTTTCTTAGTGCTTTCTTCATACTTCACATATCTTTCTACATTAAATTTCCTTTTTCCCATTTTTATCCAGTTATTTTTTTAATATTATAATCTTCTTTTACAAAAAACCGCTTACTACACCACTCTTCTGCGCCTGTCTGATGCAGCACATATATTGTATGTGCCTTATATACGGGAGTAATAATTAATAAGCCTCTGTTTTTTACTTCCACCTACCTACTCTATATATATTAGACAAATCTATAGACTTGCTGAAATGTGCTGACCTGTAACAAAAATGAAAGCATTTTCGTTAAATGATGATCGTTAGTATTTCCCTNGAAAAATGTCATTCAAAAACAATAGTTGCGGTTCTACCTGCAGATATCGTTTTGAGCACACCCCTCAAAATTATTAGAAGTAGTATTTAGTATTTTGAAATAAAACGGCCTTCGCGTATGTTACATTGAAAAAATAATCTTAGGCAGCGACAATTTTTTACACCTAATATGTATACGCGAGTAATAATTACGTAAAAGGTATATTACGGATTTTTACAGTCGTGAAGGGCAGTACGTTTGTAGTTCGGATACGAAACGAGTAGTACGTCCACGACTGTCATAATTCGAAATATACATTTTTATGTGACGAGTTGCTCGTTCAAGACTGTTACGATTCTAGCACTGGTCTATATAAATTCTATAAAGAATCGTTATAATGTGCATACCACTAACAATAATGGAATGCATTCTCAAGAAATTATGGTCGTTAGTATTTCTCACAAATCTTTATAGAAAAACATCACTCAACAGCAATATTTGCGGTTCTGCCTACAGATGAGAATAGCCCTCACAATTATTGCAAGTGTGTAGAAATATTTTT
>NW_016219068.1:306-1562 GCF_001687245.7 Rhagoletis zephyria | reverse complement strand
AAATCTTTTGTTGTGTAATTAGCTGCTCTGGCAATTAAGCAAATGTCCCCAAACTGCAACTGGTAAGCACTTTTCTTAACTAGCTTACTAGTGGAGGTACGCCAACGAGATTTTGGAATTTAAAAGAGGCAAAGTTATCGATATAAAGTCGATTGTCTTATATAGAGTTGGCGTTGGTATCTAGGGCTCTAGTTTAATCCCAGCGCTATTAATAAAATCTTTACCTCTCCTAGTGCATAAATAATTTCTTTACGGACGAATCTAAAGTGAGTGAAGCAGTGGAAGATGTATTTTGTTCGTAGCTTGGACTGCTCAACATATAAGCTGCTGGACTTTTACAGTATTTTCAAGCCTGCAGTTGTGTTCGACAATGCAGGAATAGGATGGACGACGACTGCGTTAATAAACGTGTTGCTATTTACGAGATTTTCTCTTCTTCGTTGCCTTTAATACCAAGCGGGGCATAGGGCTTTTACTACGACTGTAAGATTCTGTTTCTGGCAACCGCTTTGAGCTTATTTCTGCTTAACCTGAGCTGCTTTGGCTCTCAACGGCCGGCAGGCCTTTCTCTTCCGATTATGGGATTTCATTCCTTCTCTGCAACACTGGCATCCGTTTTGCGCAAAGTGTGGCCTCACACTAGAACATATTTTGTATCACTGCTCAGCTTTCGGAAGATCACAATTCAGCTACTATGACTTTGATTTATACCCCCCAATGAAGAAATTTGCAGAATAAGTGATTAATAAAAATCACCACCAGCTGCCGGTACCGAGCATTATTAACGTTTTCAGAAACTACTCTTCAAAGAATTCATTATTGCGTCCATCTATAATGGCCAAATTCTTCTTGTAAAGTGCAAATGAGTTTGAGATTGCTTATACTTCAGATTTAAACTTATTGGACTGCCTGAGCATTGATTTACCTACATAAGTATCGATATACATATATGAGATCAAGGAAAGCCGATACCGCTTTTCAAAAAGTCCTCCTCTTCGCCGGAATACTTTCCACATTACGGGTAAAACTTGATGAGAAGTTTACCCTGAAAGCGACTCTGAGCCCGCAGTTGAATACTAATAATAATAATAGATTGGCGCTTACACATATGTTAGTGTTTGGCCGAGCTTCTCCTCCGATTTGTGGCGTGCGCCTTGATGTTGTCACACAAAGCGGAGGGACCTACAGTTTTACGCCGACTCCGAACGGCGATTGTATTTTTATGAGAAGCTGTTTTTCATGGCAGAAATACACTC
>NW_016219068.1:0-267 GCF_001687245.7 Rhagoletis zephyria | reverse complement strand
TTGAACCCAGGTGCTGCGGAGTGGAAGCGCGCACTGCTTACCACTACACCACAGCGGCCGCAGTTGAATACATTCTCATATATCTCATCACCTAAAATGAACATCGATGTTTTCGGCAACGATTACTTTATGCTGCGTTCATCTCTAATCACCACCCGTTTATAGTAATTGTTATACTTAGCAATTAAAACAACCATCTCAGCATTATTTTATGTACATATGTATGCATATTTATTTACTTACAGTGCACATTTCTTCTGAGAGCTG
>NW_016219067.1:0-1562 GCF_001687245.7 Rhagoletis zephyria | reverse complement strand
AGCTTGAAACACCTCATTTCGGATATACGATTTGCACGCCTCGAAAGGTCGACGACAAGGGGCCTGACTCGTGAAGCCTGCGGCAAAGAACGTCAGCAAATCAATTTTCACCCTCTTTTCGGATGGTTGTTTTGTTTTTTGTTTTTGTGAGTTTATTTTCAACGCCGAAATCACACACATTTTATTTTTAACTAAATAATCCGAACTGCGTGGCTTTTATATGACTTTTTCGCACATTGTACGCAAACGGTTTACGCAACAATAATAAAAACAAAACAGCCATAAACGCGTCGGCAACACAATGCGCGGCAAAAGTGAATGCATTTCACTTTCAATTGGAATGCCGCTAAAAATACAAAAATAAAAAAGAGAAATGCTTGGCTGTATACCTAATTATTTAAGTATAGAATTTATGCCGTAATCAAGAAAGTACTTGCGGCCTACAGTGGTTTTCATTAACATTATCGTTTTTACAAAGCAGAACCACGCGCGAACAAAAAAAAACACCTACATATGTACATACGTACTTCTGATTAAATTAAATAATTAGCACAAGTCTCACACAAGCGTCACCAACCGAATTCGCCAAAAATCAAAACAAAAAAAAGAAATGTATAAGTAAACAAATAAAAACCAAAAAATCGGCCAAGAAATACATAAAGTTGCCAAAACAAGATTGTTCTAAAATTCAAGTCAATTGATTATGATTGGCTGGAGTGTGATTGTTCTGGCTTTTGTTTCTGAACTTGAATTTAATTTAATGAATTCTTGTGCTTTATCTGCAGTTGTGCAGTTGACCTTGCAATCCTAGAGTTTATTCGCCGCACAACTTGTTAAAAAAGTCAAGACATAATATTTTCGCACATCTTCGTTTTTTATTTGGCTTTAATTGTTACTCGTTTTTGGCACTTTGTCTCCGTGATTAATATGCATGAAATTGCAAATAGAAATATATTCTGGATTTATTATAGGAACGGTGAGTACGTATGTACATACATANTTTTTATTTAAAGTGGCGTTTTAAATTTTTCTCTCTGACGTCAGTATTAATTTAAAGGACTTTGTAAATTCAAGGATGTGATTAATTCCAAAAATTATTTAAAAAATGCAATGCTATGTAAAATATAATTATATGGGTTGCAAATTAAAGAGGAAATTTCTTTAGAATTTAAAGTAATTAAAAATGTTTGGATTCACAAGGACGAATTGGTAATTTTTTTAATTGATAAAGTTAGAAGGACGAAATTCGAGGATGTTATCGAGTTTATATCAGTGCTTAACATATAATTTTTTTAAAAACAAGTACAGCGAAATTTCAAGGAGACATTTTTAAAGGAAATTCAGCCTTTGCTACTCGGCTAGCTGAATCTCGGATCATTGAAGTGAATTTTTGACCTTTAATATCTAGAAATTCAGATACTATTTATGGAGACTGCTAAATAAGACCTACTAAAACCCCTTTAGGTTTAACTTTAAATACTATCCATCAAACCCTAATTTCAGCTCGTTTCAGTGTCTCTCTTAGCATGCCTACCTGTAGGGAAGATCAGTGGAATCTTGCC
>NW_016219066.1:0-1562 GCF_001687245.7 Rhagoletis zephyria | reverse complement strand
AAAACAAAGGGGGATACATTTGATTTCATAAACAACACATCGAAAAAAAAGAACAACAGCTAAAAAAAACAACAAATACATATGTATATACTTCTGTAATTGTATAACGCTGAAAGAGTCACGAAAAACAGAATAAACAACAAAATGTTTTCATTAAGCTTGTGCAGCGCTCGCTCAAAGCTGTGGAAATAATGGCCAGAGGTTTGTACGCAGCATTTTCCCAATGGCATGATTCACTAGTGGAGGTGTGGCGTTTGGATAATTATGCGTAACAGCTGCCAATATATATGCATACATACATATATAAAAATGTAACAGTGCATCAGTTACAACAAGTGAGTGTCAACACAAATGCAAATGTAAAGACTGGAAGCCTCAGAAACGGACGCAAACGAATGCAATGCAGAGAAGTAAGCAAACAAACAGCTTGGTGGAAGAAAATTCCGTTACTCAACTCCATATCCATTACGCAAGTAATCTAGCTGCAAGCTTTCAAAGAACTTACTTGCAGCGATCTAATGGCTTGGGGAAGTAGGGTCACATTCGTACATAGTACATAGTGGGAATATGTAATGTATGGTAATCGCAAAAAATAATCAATAAACCAGCCGTCTTCACATTCATAAATGCATTATTTTTCCAACGGCGATCTCCTAAGAAAAGTGGGGCATTCAATTTTGCATTACCAGTAATGCAGGAATGAATGTGATTCAATGTGAATTTTCTGCGACTTTTTGGATACATTAGAGCACTGATTACATATTAAACAGTTATAGAATCCAGAACTCACAAGAAATCCATTCCCCACTGGGTATGTTGTTGCTTACAGCGTTGATTAAATCTTACTGCAATGAGCTAACGTCGCGTCGTGACTTGGCAATCATTGAATATTTTGCAGGAATGTTAATTGAGCAAATGCAAAACAAGAAAATTAACAAATATAAAAACAAAAATTAAATAATGAAGGTGTTGTTTTTCAATCAACTGCTTTGATATGATAAGCCCTTGCAAATTTTAATGTCCATAGATTTAAATGTGTAGTGTCTTTTTCTGCATGAATTTATTTTCTTTCAGTTGAAAGAAAAAAAAAAACTCTAGATGACCAATTGAGTATTTACAGCGCAAAATGAGATCTTGTTTGGGGATTACGGTAACTCTGAAAACTCTTATGCGGGGTACGAAATTCTTATTTCAAGAACTTTTTGCGACACAGTAAATTCTATTTTCAGGACTATAATCACAATTTTTGATAGTTTTAGATAGTTTAAAATAGAAGAGATTTACAAATTTAGGAAGGAAGAATTTAAAATTTAATCCCAGCGGGACTTGTTTTTTGAACATAATTTTTCTCTGAGTGTATCGATTCTACGATTCTTAGCAAAATCAAAAATACGCCGTCAAAATTAAGGAGTTTTATAGTAAAACCCCACATATCTGAAAAATCAGTTGTATGGAAGCTATAAGTTATAGTGATGCCTTACCAAACAGCTCAATCGATTTGGGTTCTGTAAAAAGTATTTTTTGACGTAGAATACGTCTTACCTTAAGGTATGGGGGCTATG
>NW_016219065.1:0-1562 GCF_001687245.7 Rhagoletis zephyria | reverse complement strand
GCAATGACTCATAAAGCTGATACTGCTAATAGTGTTCTCATATTTTTTTCTTTTTGTTATCGCGAATATGTGATTCAAATTCTTTTTTCTCAAGCTCATAAGGCGAAAAAGCAAAAGAAACACACACTCGAAAATAGGTAAAGAACATGACTAGGTAAACAAGCATGAAAAATAAAATTTGATATTTTGGTTTATTTTAAACAAGGAAAACTTATTGATAAGTACACATCTCGAAAGATAATTCTACCCTTTGCTCCCCTAAGTGCCGTTTTCTCAAGTTGGTTTTAAAATGTATCTGCACTTCAAACACATTTCTTCAGAACAAAGTTTGTGTTTGAAGGGTAGATAAATTTTAAAAGCTTCTTGAGAAAACGGCCATAATTCTCAGTTGCAAAAATCAATTTTAAATTTATCGGCTTGTTAAATAGAAAATGACACAATGGTTGCGTTTCTTTATACATTCCAGATAATTCCATTTCACAGCCACAATAAACAGAATTCGTTTGAAATATACGTTAACATATCATCGGGAACGTTCAGAATGAATAAAGAAATGCAGCCAAAATTGTTTGGAAAATTTTACACTTTAAATTTTAACAGTCTGATAATTAGAGAAATTCGGGATAAGTTTCTTTAATTGCAGTTCGATGTGGCAAGTACAAATCCCTTTGAAAAATCTGTCAACCTCAAGAATTTCCAAAAAATTTATTGCAGGAGAAGTTAAACCTTACACGTAAAGCTACTTTCGAAAGCTGATTTTATTTCCGAAAATCGAACTTTCCAATACTAGATACTTCCTGTCTGTTTACACGGTAAATGCAGAAACGACACTTTCAACTTCTTAAGTTGCGAGTAATAATTATGCTTACAAACAACATTAACAATTTTGCTGCTCTGAAAAAAAATTTAAATGCGCACAAAATGTCTTAGGAGAATAAAAAATAACAATTATTTTTTTTTTATGAGCTGCAAAATTTGTATATTTTTATTCAAATTTGCCAGAATTCGGGTCACACGGCAACACCCGATTCGTTTGACGCACTTTCGGCATAAATCTATGGTCATCAGCAATAACCGCCTAAGTCGAAAAACCTGAATTCGAGAAAAAACGTTTTAAACATTTGGATCGTAATGTTAGCCTTATGGGGAAACCAAAATATTTTCGCCTATAACTTTTTAAGTAGCCTAGCTGGCAAGGTGGGGGCATAAAATAGTGGTTAAAAATACGATAGCATACATAACTCCATTCTTTCTTAAGTCGACTTAGGCGGTTAGTGTTTGTCACCACAGAAATGAAAATTTCCAGTGCAGCAAGGGCANATTTCCAGTGCAGCAAGGGCAAGTTGAAGTTATTTCTCGAAAGCGATTTGCATAATCTCGGCTACCCGAAAGTGATTTCTGCAAGTTCGAAAAAGGAGTTTCTCGCTGTTTACACGGGAAAGTAGGCTTTTAATTTCGCATTTTAACAGCAAAATGCGTAGAAGTAGCGCTTGCCTTGCCACACCTAATAGCACTTTTAGCGTAACTATAGTTTGATAAATAGTTTAAGATGTCAATTACAC
>NW_016219064.1:0-1562 GCF_001687245.7 Rhagoletis zephyria | reverse complement strand
TGGTGAAATCAATTGATGATTCCCGTTTTTTTATTTTTTTAGAAAAATTAAAAAAAAAAAAATCAAAAGTTAAAAATTTTTTTCATTTGTGTTGAAGCTTGTTCAATTACAAAAAAAAATGAAGAATATCGATGTGAACGATAATGCGCAAAGATTTTTTTTATGAAAAATTGTCAGGTAAGAATGTTACTCATACGCCACGTACACCTAAGTAATAGCTCTCTTCCGCTCATATTTCATACAAAATTTTTCATTGGTAGCTTCGTTTTTGTAAAGGAACAGGCTTTCATACAAAATAAAGAAATTACAAAAAAACACTATTCCTTTATTTTTCCCCTGTTAAGGTTTGAATTGTTTCATAAATAAATAAAAACAAAAATCTGGAATGATTAATTAATTCCAAAGAAACTATCAGGCCTATCGAAAAGTGGTGTATGTATATGTATACGGTTTATAGTAAATTTTGTTAGCTTTCATTTACCGCATTTCATATAAAAATTATTACATTGGTTCGTAAGACATAGCACGTGATTGAGTGCAACAACTTTTTTTTTTAAAGCTGAATAACGATAAATTGCAAATATTTTGAAAACTTATCAATAGAAAAAAATATTTACTTGATTTTCGGAAACAACAAGCAATTGTACATAGAAATTGGATAGTGGCATCCGGTGAACAAGAAATAAACAAAATTTGTGATCCAGTGTTATTGTTGGCAGAACAAATAAAATATCGAGCAGTTCTTAGCGAAAGTATCTATATATTTAAAAGCCAATCGAAAGAACTGCATTAAAATACTAAGAATAAGACGAATTCGATGTTGAAGTTGAGCTCGAATTTGATGATGACTAGCTCTAATCTAAGAGCCATCGGACGAGCCAACTCCTAATTCCGGAAGTCTCAAAATCTTTTCAAAATAAAAAAAATCCTTTCGAAATTGTATTTACTAGCGAACTCGCATGGCGTTAATAGAATTATGAAAACTTTTTTAACATCAATTCAGCCTGCATCGCTTAAAAAATTTTAACTTCAAATTTTAATCAATGGTGCAGATCTTATGACCTCACTTAATATGCCTTCACGTATATGCATATGTACATTAGACCGGGTCGTTCCCCATACGATAGAAAAACCTTTGCAATTATTCCCACTAGTTTGATAACTTAATTTGATAGAAGCAACTGCGATTCGAAGCGATATCTCAGTGGACCAGCAGGCCTTCGCATGTTATCATCTAGGATCAGTGAAAAAAAGCTAGCAACCCACCGAGTTTACTTTAAATTAGCATTTGTGTATTACCTACCTTGTCATGCACCGCTTCAATTCGCAAATGTAGCTGATGAAAACGGGCTGCCAATCCAACGCTCACGCAAATGATGAAGGCATCGGTAAATGATCTCGGATAAGCTAAAGTCAAATTAATCCACTGCGTCGTGAGTAGACATGCAATAGAAATACATAAAAATATGAACATCAGATCAAAAAATGAAAATGAGGATATTGGTCTGCAGTCCACTGAGAAAAAAGATTAGTTTCGACAACTAAAGATATTTAGTTCCCGA
>NW_016219063.1:0-1562 GCF_001687245.7 Rhagoletis zephyria | reverse complement strand
TGCGCGGCAAAACCTTGGTGTGCGGTCGGTGGAAGGTGGTGGTGGTGGTAGTGGTGATGGTTGTGCTGCTGCTGCGGCAAGTAGAACCAAAGTGACCGTTCTGCAGGCAGGCAGCTCTTTTTTAAGCTTGCTTAGCAAGTTTGAATTGCTGATAAGGAGATGCTTCGTGTAGAATGAGTCAGATTACGCATGAAATAGAATCGGGTTCTATTTTCTAGAAAGCTCAATCTGGAAATTAGGAAAAAAGAACAATTAGAAAAGGAAGTGTAGCATCTCTGGTTGGAATTACCTGGATTCCTTCTTCACATTTATCTCGCCCACCACAACAGCTTTCCTGAGGAGCACCTCATTGGGCGAGTCTTTGAGCCTGCCTCGAAAATTAACCCGCACCGTTCGATGTTCCTGAAAATTCTCAAGCACATTGGCATGCGGCACCCTTCGCTAATCGCCACATGGGACATCTTCTACGACGCCAATGATCGCGTCGTCATCTTCCAGGTAAAGAAAGTCCTTCAGCACTGTCCACCTGTAGCCACTAATCCGCTCTAATCGTTACAGTCATACGCTATTCATGGAAACTTATAATGCGTTTGCCTACTAATGTCTGTCGTTGTCGTTGTCGTTGGCGCTGCCACCAATGCCCTCATGCACTGCCAGCAAATAGGATTTATTCCTATCTGTGCAGGGCTAGCTCAGTTGGACAACGTTTTGCAGGGAAGAAGGAGAAGGAGGAGAAGGAGGGAATTCATCAGTCACAGACACTTCGACACACTCTGTCCATAGTGCTGTGCACGTGTGCCGACTAACTTTCAATTGCCCAGTGGCTACCAGAGGGAAAGAAAAGCCAATTAAATAGTTACAGGCAGCAGGAACATTGGCAATTAGCCGCCCATCGAAGAGCAGTTGTCGTCGTGAGGATGCAGAAGGAGAGCGGGGGAAGAAGGTTTGCCATTGGCAGTGGCAGTCGCAGGAGGGTCGACAGTGACTGCTTCGAAATCGACGTTGACAGCTGTCAATCTAATTGAATTTGGCTGCTGGCGCGCGCGCACCAATTATTCATAGTATTACACTGATGGCTTTGTCGCAGCAGGGAAAAAAGGAGCGAAAGAGAGAAATGATGTTCGAGTAGAGAGAGAAACACTTGAANGCACCAATTATTCATAGTATTACACTGATGGCTTTGTCGCAGCAGGGAAAAAAGGAGCGAAAGAGAGAAATGATGTTCGAGTAGAGAGAGAAACACTTGAACCACTGCCACCACCACCACCACCACCACCATTACCACGATAAAGTAAGCTGTCGAAAGGAGTAGTTACTTTCCTGACAAGTCACGCCGATGGCAGTGGCAGAAACTTGTGCAGTGTGCAATTGTGTGGGCGAGAAAGATTTAGCAGTGGGGTGAGAGGGAACTAGCAGAACTAGTTGGCAGTGTGTGTTGAGATTGGGTTGCCATTTTGGCGGTGTTTAGTTGCTCCATTACGAGATGCTGGCATCGTCGTGTCGGCATCCTTGTAAACAGAAGAGGGGAGACATCGAGGCTTGAAAATGAGAGAGAGAGAGAG
>NW_016219062.1:1390-1562 GCF_001687245.7 Rhagoletis zephyria | reverse complement strand
CGTTTTTTTCATTTGTTTATGGTTAATGGTCGTATTACCACACAACAAGGATTGGGCATTATTAGCTTTTTTTTTAAACCAAAAACTGTAATTGGCACTCATACTCAGACATTTTGGGCATTGTTACATATATAGGTGGCAACCACGCGCTAAAATTACGAATAAAAATATT
>NW_016219062.1:0-1369 GCF_001687245.7 Rhagoletis zephyria | reverse complement strand
TTTGCTTCATAACAAGCAGGCCCTTTCGGTCAGCTCACCACTCGCTAACCATGTGCTCAATGCTCACGATGGTGCAACTGACTCAATTCTATTTCGGATTTTGCCTGTGACGCTCTACAATAACAACAAGAAGCTTCACACATATGCCTTCTTTGATGATGGCTCTTCGCTCACGCTTATGGACGTTGAGCTGCAGGAGAGACTACAAATGAACGGCGCCCCGCAACCTTTGTGCCTCAAATGGACTGCCAATACTCACCGCTATGAGGACGACTCCCAAGTACTGGATTTAAAGATTTCTGGAGCCGATGCTAAAAAACGTTATGTGATAAAAGACGTACACACGGTGCGGAAGCTTGAATTACCAACCCAGACGCTCGATGCACGCGGTTTGCAGACCAAATACACATACTTGAAGGGCTTACCATTGCCCTCCTATATAAACGCTGTGCCCAAGTTGCTAATTGGCCTCAACAATAGCCGTCTGGGATTAAGTCTACGCTCTCGTGAGGGCAGCGATAACGAGCCGGTAGCCGAAAAGACGCGTATGGGGTGGACGCTGAAAGGGGTTACTGGCAAGCAGCAGCAACGTTCGGGGTATCATGCATTCCATACTTGCGACTGCGACACTGCCGCTGACGTTGAGTTACTGCAAGTTGTCAAGGATTATATATGCTTAGATAACCTCGAAGTCACACGAAAATTCAACAAACTGATGGCTAAAGAGGACGAATATGCAATCGAGCAATTGAAGTCAAATACGAAACGCATCGACGGGCGCTTTGAAACGAGCCTTATTTGGAAATACGCCAAAGCCACTCTTCCGGATAGCTTACCATCTGCCTTGCGGAGAGCTAAATGTCTGCAGGCAAAACTCGCGCGTGAACCGGAACTTGCCGAAATCGTCTCATCCAAGATTGCAGCCTATGTGGCCAACGGGTACGCCAAACCTCTAGATGACGGAGCGTTATCGGAAAAGGGGTGCTGGTACCTGCCGATATTTCCTGTACGTAACCCAAATAAGCCGCAAAAGGTCCGAATCGTCTGGGATGCGGCTGCTAGCACGAAGGGTGTGTCCCTCAACTCGATGCTTTTAAAAGGACCTGATCAGCTTACATGCCGGGTATCTGTTCTGCGCAGGTTCCGGCAGAAAGCAGTAGCTGTGAGTGGGGACATTCAAGAAATGTTTCATCAAGTCAGGATACGGTCGCTGGATCAGAACTACCAGCGTTTTTTGTGGTTTGAGTCAGGATATGTTAAGCCGTCAGTTTTCGTAATGACCGTGATGACGTTCGGGGCTACCTGTTCACCTAGTAGTAGTATCTTTGAGATTGATTCAATTCATATCAAAAAATTTTTTTTGTGTGTG
>NW_016219061.1:0-1562 GCF_001687245.7 Rhagoletis zephyria | reverse complement strand
TTTTAAGCTTATTGGAAAGCAGAGGCTTCGGGCTCTTCAAAGAAAACCAAAATCAACATTTCCACAGTAATATGGATGAAGCCTGATAAAAAAGAAACATCTTTCGGTGTTTTAGAGAAAACCTGGCAAAGTTCCGCTTGATTGGTATAACTAATATGTCTAACCAGTGGCAGCGACCTTCAAGAGGAACTGGAAAAGGTTGGCCGTCGGGTGATCGCATATCTAGATGATGTGGAACTTTTGGTTAAGGGACGATTTCTAAACACGCTTTTGATCTGGTTTAAGGTTACCTGAACCAGATAACTAAGTGGGCGATCCACGATGGCCTTGCAGTAAATCGCAGCAAGTCGGAACTGATCTTGTTTACCAGGACGTACAATATACCCGTGGTGGCCCTTCCCTCGAGTGGGGGTGTTCGTCTGCGGCTCTCAGACAGGGTCAAGTACTTCCGAATAGGAAGTTGTCAGGGAAGCCTAACATTGAGGAATGGGTGAGAATGGCGACGGTTACCTTGTACTGCTGTAGTGAAGCTATCGGTAAAAGATGAGTTCTCTCGCCCAAAGTAATTCATTATTTCTGTGAAACCAGATTTAAGCCTATCTTTTTTCCCGGAGCCATTGTCTAGTGGAACTCACTAGAGCAGGCTACACTTGTAACACAACTGCGTCTTTCAAGTGGAACTAGCTGCCATCAAGGAAGCGGTAACCGCACTGCTCAGTGGTGTGATGGTGCAGTCGAAATCGGTAAAGGAATCTCTGGCCTCTCTATCAATCGCGTCGGAGTACTTCTTAATAAGTTAAGGTGCCGGGTCACAGTGACATCGCCGTAAATTGCGTGACTGATGACCTGGCGTTGGAAAGGCTTCCTTAAAACATTATGCCCAAATATGGGGCAACTAGGGAAGCCGCTGTCGTCCTTCGGTACACTGTTGGATGGTCGGGCCTAGTGTTAGCTCGGCGAGCGCTAGACTAACACGCATACTTCGTACTCGCGATAATGAAATTCCATACTCTACTAAATACCTAATAAAATGGGTAAATGAAAGCGATGGTCCTTTTGTGACATTAAAAAGAAAAAGAAGAGGCTTCTCTGCTGCAGCAAATGTTTTTATAGGACACTTTAAAACCCCCTTTGTAGCGAGTGACCGAAAAGATGACGAGAACCACGTTACCTCTCAAGGGCTAGTGATGGGCGTTCTGGGGTATTCACGCAGTAGACTACGAATTTCAACTGATCACTTTTGTATCTGCACTCAAGAGAAAGATGGGGTGGAATCATCTCCGCACTTTCTTTTAGACTGTCCAACCTTCGCCAGGTTAAGATGGAAGCATTTTGGTTCGAACTAGTTGGTCACATTAGGTATAACTGACAGAACTTTGAATAGGAGGAAAATATTCATTTGGATACATTGTACATAAATATACCGAAAATGGAATATTTTTACCGAATGTACTTTTCAATTACAAAAGAGCGGAAAAAAATACAATTGTACCTACTTATCCATCACTGGCATGGGTACACACATAAATTGCGGAAAATTATGCTCACCTGTCTTCATAAAC
>NW_016219060.1:0-1562 GCF_001687245.7 Rhagoletis zephyria | reverse complement strand
CATCCCTATCCTTGCGATATGTCTGGAACAGGCTCGGATCAAAATACTCGACCAAAACGTAAACATCATATTCGACGCGAGACGTAGCTAAATATACATCTTTCGATTTTGTGCGCATGCCACACATGTTTTGGAAGTATATTTTTAGACCTTTGAACGCTGATTTATTTAAATACCCAAAAACTAGGAAAAACTTACATTTCCCAGGATAAAAATCTAGGCAACCTTGATGGATGAAGTCAGAGCCTAACTGATCGAGTATCAAAATAATTCTAATACAGGTGCCATGGGTATATCGGGGCCGTATTTTAGCCAAAATAAGAAAATGTGCCATCCCTTAGTTCGACAGTAAATATTTTAAAATAATTAAAAACTATTGGCAATTACCGTATTGCTGCTACTAGCCCTGACGCCCAGTAGTCGCGAATTACTTCACGGTGGCCGGTTTCTGTACCGGCTACCAATTTCGAAAACTCCCGGTTTTAAGTACCGGTTACCAATTTAGAGAAAAGCGAAGTGATAACGCCCATTTCATTTATTATGGTTATTTCAAAATTGTAGTCGCTTTTTTGTACCGGTTACCAATTTTGAAAAATTCGAATTTTTAGTAGCGGTTAACATATTTGGTAAAAGCATAGTGTTCATACCCATTTCTTTTGTTATGGTTATTTTAAACTTGAAGTCGCAGTATTTAAAAAAAAAAATATTAAACGGCGATATTTCAATAATACATAAACTGATAAAAGAGAAATCTTTAGGCAAAATATAACTATTTCTAAATTAACAAATGGGCGGAACCACTTCGCTGTTTACGCATTCAGTAACCGGTACTAAAAATGCGGATTCTTTGAAGTAACTAACCGGTAAAAAAAAGCGATTTAATTTTTGAAATCATCATAGTAAAAGAAATGGGCAAGAGTACTTCGCTTTTTTAAAAGGTAACCGGTACTAAAACCCGGGTTTTTCCAACTTGATAGTCGGTACAAAAAATTGATTTCATTTTTTAGATCACCGTGAAGTTATTATCGCAGGAGTAAAGTTTCAACAACCACTTACTGTCAAATGGGGTGATTAAACATTTTCTTATTTTCACTAAAATATTTTTCTGAATAGCATGGTACCATTTTTATAATGTGAGGATTTTTTCCATATTAGCAAATATCATTAAAAGTCAATGGGACACTAAAAATCTAAGGAAGAATGACACCGAAGATGGCGAAACGCCGGAACTGGTTTGTCTCCGAACCAAGTTTGACAAGGCCAGACTAACATTCGGTCCATATAAATAAGAAGCGTGCCCGGTCATCCAAAATATAGTGCTTATAAAAACTTTCTGTAAAAATTTTTANGAACTATGAGGAAAATGCTGAAACAGGAAATAGACAACATGTAATAAAATTCATGCACAAAAAAAAACGAGAAAAAATACCGACACAACTCCCCGTAAGTATTACAATCAGTGAAGAGTGAATCGCGCTCGAACTCCAGTGTCATCAGAGAAGAGTAATGTACAGAGTATGCATGCATAACGGCATGAAGTGGCGCTTCAGTAATAAATATTG
>NW_016219059.1:668-1562 GCF_001687245.7 Rhagoletis zephyria | reverse complement strand
TCTACCTCATACATTGTATTTGAAATGCGTTTCATGACACGATACGGACCGCTCCTGACTTCATCTAGTTTCCCTCTGTTCATTTTGTTGCCATTTTCCACAAATACATATTCATTTTCTTTGAATTCACCTAATTTACGATTTTTGTCGATTCTTCGTTTGTTTGCTTCAAAGTTCCTCGCTGAGTTCAAAACCGCTTCGGCTCGATCTTTTTGAATATCACGCTTCTCAACCAGCGTATCGGGCACGATTCTAGATGATTCGCCAAGCATAAGATAATCCGGTGCAAATTTTGTAACCGAATGTGTTGTGCGATTATACTCTTTTACGCAGTCATCTGCTATTGCTGGCCAAGCTCGTGTATCCCCATTGTTTATTTTGCACCGGATTCTATTAACGAGAGTTTGATTGAGTCTTTCATTCAAACCATTCGATTCGGGATTGTCTACAGCTGANTTGATTGCTGGATACTGATCGGCCAATAACATTCCAATTATTTGATTTCCAACAGCTTTGTCTACCAGCCGGATGAATTCTTTTGCTGTTTGATTTTTAGAAGTGGAAATGTAGGCTTTTCTTGAAAAATGGTCGACTAAAATGTGCATATACTTCTTTGTCGATCCGTAACCAGCAAATCCACCGATAGTATCTATCGACATTATCTCATAGGGCTTTGTTGCCGGACCTAACTTGGACAATTTCCCTATCGGTCTGTGACTTCTTGTCTTATTCCTTATGCAAATTTCACAGGAGCTTGTGAATTCGTGGATCAACTCATCCATGTTTTTAAAGTAGTAGAACGGTCTCAGCTTTTCAGACAAGTGACGTGAACCAATATGACCATAAAAATCGTGAACTTTACCAATTAGCCATTTTCCGAAGTTTTGTGAGACA
>NW_016219059.1:0-648 GCF_001687245.7 Rhagoletis zephyria | reverse complement strand
TATACGTTGTCGATTTCGCAGGCACTTGAAATTGATACCACCTTTCTTGATTACGTCTTTCGATTCTAAGATAACGTGTTCGTTTAAACTCTGATCCTTCTTAATCTCTTCTAAAGTCACGAGATTGACGACCTTTAGGATATCATCCTCATTCTCAAAGCAACCAAGAACTGGGTTTCTAGATAAAGAATCTGCCTCTATATTATCCTTTCCTTTCGAATATACGATTTTGAAGTTATACTGCGAGAGGTAATACATCAGATCACCCAAAGCCTCGTCGGTTCGAGCTTTCACTCGCATCGATTCTAAAGGCTTGTGATCTGAAATCACAGTAAAGTATCTAGAAATAAGCCAGTGTTGCCAATAGATTATGGCTTCTTTAATCGCCAGACATTCTAAGTANTCTTGAAAAGTAAGCAACAGGATGTAAAAACCCATCATCTTGCGGTTGTTTCAAGATTGCACCCAAACCAACACCACTGGCATCTGTATAGATGTACACTGGTCTATTCTCGTCGTATATTGCCAGAATGGGACTAGAGCTTAAATACTTTTTGCTTTCTTGAAAAGCTTGCTCGCAGCTTTCAGACCATTCAAATGATACTGTTTTTCTTAACAAGTTGTGTAGAGGTTCTAACTTTGAACACG
>NW_016219058.1:0-1562 GCF_001687245.7 Rhagoletis zephyria | reverse complement strand
TCAAATTTAACGGGTTGCAACAACAACTATACACCGATACGAAAATTTCTAAAGGACAATTTTGGCCGTAATTTTCAACCAATTTTGAAACCATAAAATCTCTCCTCATCTACAGAAAAATACCTTTCCAACGGCGTTCTTGGTTTGGTAGAATCGCCAAACGAACGGCGACAAAATTTATGTTAGCGCATTAATGTATAGATAGACCTGGACATCAAAGAAAAAATCAGTAAAAGTGACTCACTTGACACTTATTTATATGATATTTATTTCATTAAAAAGGCCAACTTTGTTGCATGAAAAAGCTATGAGTAACTGCTAAATTGTACTTTACATATGCAAGCGTTTGCGAGCTTACATTAAATATTTACATTCACACAAATAAGAATCCCCTTAAGTAAAACTTGAGTTATTATGAATTTTCTTTTTCCAGAAATTTCAAGTATTCATAATTATGTATATAAGAGTGATGCATTAATGTTTTTAAACATTAATCCAATATAGGATTTTTAATGTTTTTTTTCAAAAATCGAATTACCCACCATCTTCCTTTCCCCCTCTTTTTTATAATTCAGGCAATTTTTTTAATTTTTTGTCCCTTAAACCTCCAGCTAGATTTCATAAAATAAGCAGTAATGACCAAAGCATTTGTACTTGCAATATAAACCAGTTAGTAGAGCTGGCAGACTATCGATAGTGGCTCCATTCGATATTTTCGATGTTTAGAAGGAAAAAATTCGATATGATCGATAAAGCTGATTTATAATTTCGCTTCTTTAGAGAATCGGCTTGTCATGAGAATCGGCAAAATTTTGCAGACTGCAATCAATAACTTCCCTATGCTCAGAGCCGCCAACACCAACGAAAGTTAAAGTAAAGGGAAATGTTCTTTTAAATATTATTGCCAAATTTTAGTTTCCAAGCCAAGTGCTTTGCGTGTCAGTACAAGTGATGTGTAACTAATCAAAAAACTATCGATAGTGAATGAAAACGATATATCGAGGGTGCCATCGACAGTTTGCCATATCTACAAGTTGGGCATACGAAAAATTTTACACTAACGTTATTAGAAGAAAAATTTATAAGTATGTACATTAGGGTGGTTCAAAAATGCATGTGGGGGAAAAAGTTAAATCGGAATTTCATAGCTCTCACTCTTAGGGTTGTTTTATAACAAAAAAGTATTTCCCATTTTTATTTTGAAATCAAAAAATATTTAGATGCCATTCAAAGCGCTGAAAGTTTTCCACGCATTTTATATTTGGNAAAGTTAAATCGGAATTTCATAGCTCTCACTCTTAGGGTTGTTTTATAACAAAAAAGTATTTCCCATTTTTATTTTGAAATCAAAAAATATTTAGATGCCATTCAAAGCGCTGAAAGTTTTCCACGCATTTTATATTTGGGAAAACAATTTTTCGTGGAAATGGTATAGAATTCTTGAAAATCAATATTTTTCGATTGGAAAACTGTATTCTTCTCTTGAGACTCCTAATAATAATACCCTATTCCTACGTCCTAGAAAATATGGAAATATACAAACTAAAAACCTTCTACGGCAA
>NW_016219057.1:0-1562 GCF_001687245.7 Rhagoletis zephyria | reverse complement strand
TCTTCCTTAATATTTTTTCGAATTCAATTATTGTAATTTTGAAGAGGGGGTGCGGAAGTATTTCCGAAAAGTAGCTACGTTTTTCGAACATACTTAGTTATTTTAAAAAGCTAGAAGCACTGTATCCGGTCAATCCAGTTCCATAATCCAATTTAATGCGGGCAACTCTATTTTGAAAGCCAGATTTACCGCTCTTAGTAAAACTACAAACCTATTCAGAAACAATAATTTTGAAAAGAGTTACCAACTATCTCGAAATGTAAATCTTTATGTATGTACCTACATATACATAGGTATGTATATAAAAATAATAGATCTTGGTTTCTTCGGATGCTTAAAACCTCATAACGACTGCCCCAATTTGGACACCTCCCCATGTGAGATTGTTTGCAATTACTATACGAAAGTTTGGGAAAAAATTAAATTTAGAGAGTTGAAACCTGCTTTAAAATTTCAGTATAAATAAATTGACGAAACAAAGCCAATATTACAATATGGGTGTCAAAAGTAGAAGTCGAAAATATTTTTGAGTAGGTTGCCACCCATGTGAAAATTTTAAGTTAATTTAATTGATAAGATAAATTAAATTTTACAATATGGATTTCAAAATATTGAAGTTTAAGAAAGCTTACGACTAAAAATATTTTTGTAGGGGGTTGCCACCTATTTGAAAAGTTCAATTGTTGAGGTTTCAACAGAAATTGTTGTTAAATTGCGAAAACCGTTGCAATTTATAAATTTGTTGCATTTTTTGCTAATTATTTACAATAAAAAGTTTTTTTTTTAACTTATACATAAGTTATGTGTAAAATTAAATTCTCAACATATTTATGTTTTACTTTTTTTTGACGAAAAAAGGCAAATAAGCAACCCAAAAAAACCTAAAATCTTAGATGAAGGAATATTCTCATAAGAACTTTAGTGGAAACACTGTGGATCTACTATCTACATGTCAAATAGAAGTAAAGTGCATTCTGTCGCATTTGTTTACATATAACGGATAAACACAATTTATTTTTATGTGGAAGAAAACTGCAGCATCTTCGGCAAAAAAAATTCCAAAAAGTCAACGGTAAATAACCCTTCGGTTATTACGCTTTCGCTAAGTAGATTATTTAAAACAGCAATGGAAGTTATGCCTTATAACGATCACAAAAGGAGCAAAAAAATGTGCAAATATAGGTCCTGAACGTGAATTGTTGGTGAAAATGTTGGCCCGAAATGTTTAAATAAAAAAATTATTTTGGGCAGGACAAAGTTCGTCGTTTAGGTAAGCCCGAGCTTCAATCGGTGATCCTACTGATCTGTTTATTTTTATTGTATTTTTAAAGCTAACTAGATTTTTATAATAAATTATGTACGTACTTAGTAAATATCTGAATTCAAGCCACTTTTAAATTAAACCTAGCTTATTTCGCACACTGTAGGTACATATTTATGTAAGTATGACCCGTCCAGAGATATACTTTTAGTAGTTCTTACATTTTTTGGCTTCCAGCTTTTATCTTGCAAGCGCCTCTCAAGTACAAATTTTCACACCAAAAGTAATTTCAAAGAAATCT
>NW_016219056.1:0-1562 GCF_001687245.7 Rhagoletis zephyria | reverse complement strand
AAAAATTATGTAATTCATAAAACTTTGATTGCGAGTTCCCACAAAATTTAAATTTTGAAATACTTCGTTATAAAAGGAAAAGTCATTGCTAAAACAGCGCGCGTCTAATGGCTTTAAAAATTATATATTATGCTTAGGGCATTTTGGACTTGGAATCCGATGCACGAAAGGCGAACAAAGACCAAATACTTACTGAAAAGTAAGTCTCTCTGAAAAATATCACTAAACGCAAATCCATGCAGCTAAATACCAAATAAACACACCACTGCAATAGAATAGGTACATAATTTTTTTTCAAGAATTTGGCGAATGCCTTTATTTATAGACATCAATNAAGACATAACAGGTCCAAGAGTTTGCAGGCGACATGTTTGGAATAAAAATAATGTAATGGACATCGTCTCGGCCGCGGGCTGAGCATTTTAAGTTTTCAATAAATTGTTTGAGGACGCGTACAGAATTAAAGCTCTTCTGCCCATCACTGATAAAATAATGGTGAATATTATAGACAGCTGAAGCCGACGCTCAGCGAACTGATTCATTCTTATCTTATTTGAAAATATCTGCAATCTGTACGTAAGTAAATGCCCTTTTCCAGGCAGATTTACATTCAGCGATTTACCATTTCCTGCCGAAGGACGACCGCGGCTAGGAAAAACCATTTCTGTCAATATTATTGTGGCGTATTAATATATATTTCAATATTCTTATTGAACTTTGTACCACGATTGTGTTTTTCGAAAAAATTAAAAAAAGTAACAAAGTCCGAGCGGCAGAAGTTATAGCTGCTATTTCGGAGGTCACCACATCTCCTCATCAGACATCGTTTCGTAGACTTCAGCAGAAATCGAACCCGCAACATAGATGTGCAAAGTAAGAAGTTTCCTAGAAACACAATCGTTGTACAAAAAAAAACTCTTTTCTAATTTAGATGTTGCTCGGACCAGGGTTGAAACCCAGGACCTGCGAAGTGACAGCACGCACCTCTAACCACTCAGCCAAAGCGGCCCCATTTTACAGGAGAGAAAAGTAACTTACCAAAGTTATTTTCTTAGCCTAAGTCTAATGCTCTGCGTGTTCAAAAGACGATCTTGCGCACTTTAACTTTTAGGCTGCATAAAACTTAAAAGCATTAATTTCTCACAGAGCATCTGAAATGCTTATGCCAATATACTTTCCTCATATGAATGTGCATAAGAGCATTTGATTATAAATATTACTGCAGCCCTCAACTTGAAGCGGGATTGCAAATGTTGCTTTGACCAACATGACAGCAATTTAAAAATGCAAGTTAATGGAAAGCTTCGCTAGTTATACTTAGAAATGCAACAACTACTTCACACAGTTACGGCCGCAGATTGATTGTGTTGTCTGACCACCGCAAAGAGTACATAGCACTCGTAATATATGGAGCTGTTTGTCATTAAATATGTACATATGTATATGTATGTAACTAGTTCCTATCTTTTACATTCGTATGGTTTTTATACAAATTGCTCTCCATTATAAATTTATTTATTTTTTAAGTAATAGACGACGAGAGGAAAAGCAAATAGGATGCG
>NW_016219055.1:1414-1562 GCF_001687245.7 Rhagoletis zephyria | reverse complement strand
TGAGGGAAGTGTGGGGCCTACCTTGGGCCTGTTGCGCCTGACGCAGTTGATTTTGCAGCCTGATGGTAGGTGGCTGCGATGTGGGCGTTGTTGTCTGCGCCGGCGGTGCACTACAGCAAGGGGCGCTGTAGTTGGTAGTCCACTCGCG
>NW_016219055.1:0-1376 GCF_001687245.7 Rhagoletis zephyria | reverse complement strand
GGTGCGTAGACCAGAACATAGCCGGAAGTGGCACCAGCCAAGGCATGTGTTGCATTTGACTGATGTCACATTCCGGTATATTCTGTTCTGGCACACGGAGCAGATGGTGTGGGCAACCAGTAGCTGCTGGTTGGCTCGCGCTCGCGAGTGGGACCGGCCGGTAGGTTGTGCGGGTGGGGTGTGTTGGGAGGTTTGCTGTTGCTCAGGGGAGCTTCTGGGGTCCGTGCAGGCTCTTCGGGTGCTAGGTCGCACCCGTGCATAACGCGAGTGGGTAGCCGTGGAGGCTGATTGTGCCATTTGGCTTGAGCAACAGGGAGCCACAAAGTTTGTGGTCCACTCCCGGTGAGACCTAAGGCCAGAGCAGGTTCTTAGGTGACTACATCCGTTGCAGGAGTTGCACCTAACCGAAGTGGAGTTCGGGTGGAGTCGATTCTGGCAAACACAGCAGAAGTAAATTTCAGGTCCGGGGTTGGGCTCTACGCCCGCCCGGAGAAGAAGGATGCGGAGCAATCCGGCTGCAAGGTATTGCTCCATGGACGAATAATGATTGGTGGGTATCGCCGATCTAGACGGGGTTAGATCGCCGAAACAACAGCCCTTGGTCGGGTAAAACCCGAGTCATTCCGGTACGTAGAACCGGCTGTCGTGGGAATGACAGTTCATTATCATGTACGGTTTAATATTAATTATTATACACTGAACTATGAACTATGAACTATCTGTACTAGTATCTATAATAATAGACAACAATTTGTAATGTTTTTACACTTTTGCAATTAGTTTCGGGCACTATTACACATTCATGACTTGCGCCACTCTGCCATAGTACGGTTGTTGCTCCCTTTCATACCACAGTAATTTTGTATACGACCCTGAATCAACAAAATGCATGCTCCTTCTCATTTTCAACTCTGATCAGATTTTACCCCCGAGGAGTACTCAAAAAGGTTTATTACTGTATATACTGTGCAAATAATTTCCGTTGCTTTTAATTCGCGACCGAAAAGAGCAAAGAAATTTCCTCTCACTCCAATATGAGAAGTCCGAGCATTGCCGATGTCGGCCTCTAAAGCTGAAATTAGTCGAGAACGCAGAACGTATACTTAAACGCAGACTGTATACGCAGAATTTTGTCGATTACTGGAGCCCTCAGTGTTGTTTACTACACTGTTGCCACTCATCAATGAACTTCATAAACTTACCCTTTCAACTACAATTTTTCGTGCTATAATAGATTNAATTTCCGTTGCTTTTAATTCGCGACCGAAAAGAGCAAAGAAATTTCCTCTCACTCCAATATGAGAAGTCCGAGCATTGCCGATGTCGGCCTCTAAAGCTGAAATTAGTCGAGAACGCAGAACGTATACTTAAACGCA
>NW_016219053.1:0-1562 GCF_001687245.7 Rhagoletis zephyria | reverse complement strand
CTCAGTGCGTTACCGAACTTTTTGTCTGGAGGCTGAATTTTCCAATGATCGCTTCTTTTCTCACCATAGAATTGTAATATTCAAGCACGGCTTTTATATAACGATGATGGCAGCGCTAATAGCAGAGTCCTTTGATCGCATTTTGATGCTCTTCGCGTAAATTAAGGAAATTTTGAGGTATCCTGCTGTATGTAATTTGATGCAGATTGTGTCGAGAAACTCGTTTAGTGGGTTTAAGTACAGCATTGAAGCGCTCTCCTACCACAAATTCCATACCAAATTTGCATAATTTTTCATAGGAGTTGTAGTAGACGTCGCAAGCTCCTACACTTTCCTTGCCTTGCATTTGTCTTCCATAGGTCACCAATCAGCTGGGCAGTGGCACTTTAAACATAAATTTTCTGGAGATTCCATTAATTGCATTTAGTTTTTAGGAACTTATTTAATTTTTTTCTTTTGTAAATTTAGATTTTTTCTTTTCTTGGTTTCGTTTTCTTTTAATTTTTATATGGTTTAGGGAGAAACTATTTTTTTCATTGATTCAATTTTTAGAAATTTATTTGATTAATTTTTTTTTATCTAATTTGTTTTTCTTTCTTTAATTTTCTTAATTTGTTAGATTTCATTGTTTTAAAAAGATCAATGTATTTTTTATTTCATTCAGTTTTTAGGATTTAAATTTATTTTATTTTATTTTACTTTATTTTTTGTTTTATGTTATTTTATTTTAGTTTATTTTGTTGTTTCAAAAATAAAAAATATTTTTGTNTTTAAGTATTGTTTTCTTCTTTTTTGAAATTTTTTTTTCTTTTTCTAGTTTAGTTTGTAGATTTAATTTTATTAAGTAGAAAAAATATTTATTTTAATTTAATTTAATTAAAAAAATTTTATTTTATTTTGATTATTTTTGCTTTATTTTCATGTTCATTTTTTCTTTGTTTATTTAATTTTCGTTTAATTATCACGTTTGATTGTTTTAAAAATAATAATATATGTATATAAATATTTTTTCAATCAATTTAATTAAAAAAAAAATACTTATTACTAAAAGGCGAACAGCCTAATGCTAAGAAATCTTGGTAAGCAGACCTTACAATTAGTCCGTCGAAAGACAGTAAGGAGTTTTCAAGTTAACTGCTAGAATTGACATTTGTCTTACGAATGTCCAGAATTGCCCTGTTAAACTTTCAAATAACAAGAATAGCTGGTTTAGTCACGTTTTTTGGTATGTATTTTGTTGTAAAATGTAACGTATCTTGGTTTAATTGAGTATAAAAATTCTATTAACTACAGGTGACTTATTTAATGACCAAGTTGTGCATAAACAACTCTCAACGTTAAGTACAATCATATTAAGTTTCATACAGAACTATCAGAATTTAACGCCTTTACTAAAACAAAAGCCAACTGAGTGACAATATAAAAGAAAAAATATGAACAGAATACTGAATGAGTGCAGTGATACGCTTGTGACTATCAAAACAAAATTAATAAAATAAAAATAAAAATAAAATTATAAGAAAGTTACTTATACGCCATGTGCCACACTCCATCCCGTTTCT
>NW_016219051.1:0-1562 GCF_001687245.7 Rhagoletis zephyria | reverse complement strand
TAATTTGACTGCAATTGAGACGTAATTTAAGTCATTAACGTTAAGTGATTGCTTTATATGAAGCAAGCAAAGTGTATAATCAAGAATGTCAACTTAAATTAAGGCAGACTCGCTAATCCAGCTTAAACCCGTTTTGCATTTAATTGCAAATGAAGGTCAATTAATGTTAAAGCATTAAGACGCATAGTAGTAGGCACAAGAGAAGCTCCAGGACGAGTACAATATAGCTCACAAATACATACATATATGTAAACAAACAATGCGAAGTGAGTGCATAAGACATTTCTCTACTGCAACAACTCCCACTTCGGCATAAGTAGTCAAAATATGATACGCGAACACATACCTACATACATACATACATACATACATTTGTGTGACGGTATATACAAATCAACCAAAAATTCTTGAAAGCACAAAGTACATACATACATACATACATATGTACATATATGACGAGTTTATATTTTGTCCTGCAATCAACTTTTTGCAAGCAACGCTATTGGCATCGTAAAATGCGCACAGATACTTACATAAAGTGAACTTTTGTGCAACGCTTTATTTTCAATTTAAACCANGCATCGTAAAATGCGCACAGATACTTACATAAAGTGAACTTTTGTGCAACGCTTTATTTTCAATTTAAACCAATTTATTTTAATTTAATGACAGCGCAACGGTACAAGGACGAAAAAGCACAAAGTATTACATAACACTAAAGCGTCGCGTGTGGACAATCTTACTTCGCAGCAGCGCCAGCGGTGGGCAAAAGGGATTGGGAGTGAGGCGGATGGGGCTTGGTAAAAGCTCTTAAATTCGACAGCCACTCAACTTAGTACAACAACGCAATTTAACACGCGATGCCACTACAATACAATGTGTGAGTTGCAGTGCCCCCTCTGCTTCGTTGGCTGACCGTAATGCAATGCAAACCAGTCGCTGCATCTGTCATTCGCTTAGCCAGTCTGACATCGAAGAGCCCAAGCATTTCTAGGGTATTCGCGAATTTTTACAGGATTTTTATGCATTAAAGTATCTGAAGGTTTCAAGTTGCTGTTTTTTTTTTTTGTTATTCATCGTGTATTTGTTGCTACGGCGACTTTACAGTACAGTTACACCAAAGGCCTCGTTTACCGCTTCATTGCACTACTTCCCTTTTTGTAAGTGTAATTGAGAATTTAAAAAAAATCATTTTACAACGGCTAATAAGGAAAGTTTTATTCGAAGTACTACAGCAGATTTCTTGATTGAACTCAATTCCGTGAGTTTGTATTTATGTATGTTGAAAAAATTGGCTAAAATTTAATGCGGTAAGAATTTTGTGGGCAAAAATCTACCCCAGTCTACTGAGAAAAGTTTTTGGTTACCCACTTTTCATGCAGTTAAAGTAGCTCATATCTTCAATCATCTTCATCTCCTTCCTTCAGCCTAATCATCGTAAAAGCAGCGCGGGATGAAAGAAGTTGGAACACATCGACTCCATCTTTGGATCTAGGGGTAACAACACTACGAGCATGTCGCGGTCGCGGTTTAGAGGTCTAGCAAGCTAGCTAGAAAGCTAA
>NW_016219050.1:0-1562 GCF_001687245.7 Rhagoletis zephyria | reverse complement strand
GGTTAATGAGTAAGTGTGTATTCATCTATTCAATGTTCGCTTTTCAACTGTGATCAGTGTTGTACAATGACAATACAATGATTCGATGTCCATCTTGTCTTTGTCATACAAGTACACTTTCACTTTTTTGCATTCACTTTTATTCTTTTTATCTTGTCAGTGCTTACAATTTACGTCAGTTTGCATTCTTCTCTTCAGTACTCGCTAATTACAGATTTTAATTACCGAATGATGAACAATTGCAATAACAACAAAGCAGCAGTTGAATAGAACCCGACCAATTACTGCCACGGTCCACTAATGCACATGTGATGCGTCGCAAACACTGAACTATTCTATCTTTTTTATTTTTTCTATTTTAGTCAGATCAGTCCAGCGGTAGTTCACTTTACTGACAAGTGCAACTTTATTATTAAAACACTACTGGACCAAAGGGCATTACAAACCTATAACTACACGAGTTTTAAAAAATGTAAAGTTAAGTCTTAGTTTCCAATATTAACTTTAAAAAAAGATCTAAAAACGGTACTTTAAGACATTTGTTTGCAATGTTTTTTTCAATCTCATGTGCATTATTTAAATCAAATACAAGCTTAAAACAAAATGCACAAATGTTAAACAATATTAAAAAATATCTTTATTGTCGCCATATAATTTGTTTAAAAAAATGTCGTTCAGTAAAGATGCATTGTAATCAAAGGTGACATTTTTGTTTCATCTCTTAGGGCACTGTTTTTATAAATATTTAATACTAATACATTATTTTAGAGGTAGAAAGAATATTTATAATTCCCTAGCATAGACCAAGTCACAGCTGTCATGGCGATTTTTTGCTGACATTCATTTTCCTACCATGACATGACTTTTATTATCATCTACAAAATACTAATTAACAGTGACGCACATTTAAGCGCACCTGGCAATTAGCTTGTTCCAAACGGCACTTTACTTAGTGCGATCGTTTGCACCTTCTTTGCAAAGCGTTCAATCAGCAGCAATTGTGCAATTTTCTCCAATCTAATTTGTTTGATTGCTTTTGAGCGACGTTGTTGGAAAGTTTTCTAGTCTTTTTACCGATCAATTTACAAAGAAATTGACTTTTTACCATAATCCTTTGGTGAATTAGGTAAAAACTTGCAAATTATCTAGCGTTTAAGCTACCGTTTTTCATTTCTGCTAAAACATTATTATTATTATTTGGGGCTCATTTGAAGTGAGCCATTAGTAATGCATTAGTGTTTGCTTTTGAGTGGCATCACTCATTGCTTTCTTTATGCTCTTTGCTTGTGATACCAGCCAACTATTGGATTTCTGGTTCAGCACGAAACGCTTTTCATCACGAAGTGAAGTATTTTACCAACACTGATGGGCCACTTTGTTTGCACGTTTGCTCTTCTAGTTCTGTTAATTGCCGTCCCTAACGCAATTCATTACGGTGTAGGCTCAAGTATTACTACGAAGCTGCTTGCTAATTATCGTAATTATCATGCAGAGCTCATTGATAATGCTTTGTTAAAAATCCTTTATTTTTTGCTTACCCTTTTTATTTGATTTTATTTTTT
>NW_016219049.1:0-1562 GCF_001687245.7 Rhagoletis zephyria | reverse complement strand
TTGGGGCCATGGCAAAACCACCAGAGCTTAGCGCTCAAAAAATTGACTACATAGTAAGCGAACTTTTTCCCACGCATGAGGCATTAACCAAAGAAATGGAGCCTATCATCGCTCCTCAAGAAATACCACCATTTACCTCAGAAGATCTCAAGTCNAATCCCTGGGGTCTCGGATACAAGGTGGTAATGAAAAAACTTGGGGCCATGGCAAAACCACCAGAGCGCTCAAAAAATGGACTACATAGTAAGCGAACTCTTTCCCACGCATGAGGCATTAACCAAATAAATGGAGCCTATCATCGCTCCTCAAGAAATACCACCATTTACCTCAGAAGATCTCAAGTCCGCCACTAATAGAGTAAAGGCCAAGAAAGCACCGGGCCCAGACGGCATTCCAGCAGAAGTCCAAAAAATAATCGCCACAGAACGCCCTCAAGTGCTTCTAAATATGTACAATGCCTGCCTCAAGAACGCAATATTCCCAGAAATTTGGAAAAGGCAGAAGCTCTTCCTAATCACCAAAGGAAAGGGAAACCTTGACTCACCATCAGCGTATCGACCCCTCTGTATGCTGGACACAGCTGGAAAACTCTTAGAAAGGCTGCTAAAACCTAGAATAGAAGCGGCTATCGCTAGCGGTGGCGGACTTTCCTCAAGACAGTACGGATTCAGGCCCGGTAGATCAACAATTGGAGCTATAAAACACGTAACAACAACAGTAGAAGCCGCATACCAACACAAAAAGCTAGTCCTGCTTGCAACCTTAGACGTTCGCAACGCCTTCAACACCGCAAAATGGGAAAATATGATACACGCACTAGAAGAAGTCTACAACATACCCACGTACCTTAGACTCATGGTCAGAAGCTACCTAGAAGGCCGGGAGTTACCATACCACCGATGGACCCCGGCAAATGACGATCACGCCGGGCGCACCACAAGGCTCCATTCTTGGGCCAGGCCTATGGAACGTCAGCTACGACGGAATATTAAACCTCGAGATGCCAGATGACACATATTTAGTAGGCTACGCTGATGACATTGCCGCAGTGATCACCGCAAGAGACACCGAAGACGCCCGTCGCAAATTAAGCCAGACTATGATAAGAACACAGGCATGGCTCGACTCACATGGTCTTAAACTTGCATCAGAGAAAACCGAGGTAATACTCCTAACCAAGAAGCGTATTCCCTTAGAAGTGAGCAAGAAACTGACCGGCATTACATTAAAGACGCAAAGAGTAATAAAGTACTTAGGCGTAAGGCTAGACTCCAGGCTAACGTATTGGGCACAAATGCAGCATGCAGCCGCAAAAGCAGCAAAGGTAACGGCTTACCTAAGCAGATTAATGGCCAATATTGGTGGACCGACCCAAAGTAAAAGAAAACTTCTAATGTCCACAACCTTGAATATNAGAAACTGACCGGCATTACATTAAAGACGCAAAGAGTAATAACGTACTTAGGCGTAAGGCTAGACTCCAGGCTAACGTATTGGGCACAAATGCAGCATGCAGCCACAAAAGCAGCAAAGGTAACGGCTTACCTAAGCAGATTAATGGC
>NW_016219048.1:0-1562 GCF_001687245.7 Rhagoletis zephyria | reverse complement strand
CGACTGGATTAACTATGCAAAGCAAGTCGACCTCGAAATGGAAGCTCGTCCCCTATCAAACTCCCCAAATCAAGAAGCAGCGTATGTTGCCAAAGCGATCCGAGCAGCAGCAAACCGTTGCATTCCACAGGCATCATACCGTCCAAAAACCCATGTTCCCTGGTGGAATAAAATGCTTTCAAATCTCCGAAGAGAAAAAATGCAAGCTTGGTATAATTTCAAAAGTAACCCAACGCCAACAAATCTTATTAATTTCAAAAGGCGCAATGCTATCTTCCGTAAAGAAATGAAAGCTCAAAAAAGGCTTAGCTTCCAGAAGTTTACGGAATCTGTCTCCCCCAACTCCTCTGTTTCCGATATATGGAACAGAATCAACAGACTGCAATAGAAATCCATACAAACCGGTCATTGCTATAAACACCAATAACTACATCTCTTCGGACCCATCAGTAATTTCAAATCATTTTGCCTCAGTGTGGTCAAACCTCTCTGATGATACCAATTTCCCCAATCAGTTTAGAAGTGAAAAATTATATGCCCTAAACCATCTAACACCTCTTGGCGAAATACACCCGAAAGCAAAGCTCATCGAAAAAATAATCACTGCGACAGAATTATCGATGTGCTTCGCAATAGCGAAAGGAAAAACTCCTGGCTTCGACCGCATTTCTTACAAGATGTTAAAAGAAATGTCCCATTTTGGAAAATATCGATTGCTATGTCTCTATAACACTATATTTGATACCGGTATCATACCACAAAACTGGAAAGTCGCCACTGTAGTTCCTATCCCTAAGGCAAATAAAAATCCCCTTTCAACTGACGGATACCGTCCTATTTCTCTTGTCTCTTGCTTATCAAGAGTGTTAGAACGGATAATAGCAAATCGTATTGCATGGTTCACTGAGTCGCAGTTACTCATCAACTCTAGCCAAGTAGCCTTCAGACCTAGCAGAGGCTGTACAGACGCCCTCCTTCACATAGACTTCTATGTGACAAAAGCTCTCTCAGCCCGCAATCACGTCTCCATGCTATCACTAGATTTTGAAAAAGCATTTGACCGGATAGGACTCCATGGTGAATTGGTCCCAAAATGTTCTCTTTTGTCAAGTCCTTCCTACAAAATAGAAAATTCCGAAAAACGTATTCTCCGAGACGTATACCCTAAATAATGGCGTACCGCAATTCCCCATTATCGGTAGTGCTCTTCAGCATCGCCTTCAACGAAATAAGCAACATAATAAAATCAAATAACTATGTGGATCATTGTATTTATGCAGATGATGTTTACATACTCGGTAGAAGGAATAAAAATACAGAAACAAATTTAATTTTTAAGAACATAATAATAAAAGATATTCTGGATTGGACCAAATATTCCGGAGCTAAAATATCTCTAGAAAAAAGTAAAAATTTCCACATTTGTAGGAAACACTCGTGTGATTTTTACAACCATAATTTAGCTGTAAATAATGTTCAAATAGAGAACGTAAAAAAACTTAAAATCTTAGGCATTATATTTTCCAATAATTACCGCTGGACGGACCAATGTTTGAATATCA
>NW_016219046.1:0-1563 GCF_001687245.7 Rhagoletis zephyria | reverse complement strand
TTTCTCTCTTGCTAGTGCACGTTTGAGCCTTTCCACTTTCAGTCGTCTCGAGCGCTATGACTATGTCAGCCCAACGCGGGGAACACCCACCCCTGACAAACTCTAGAGATAGATGTCGCCTCGCCAGAAGAAGTTAAAAATATGCTCTACATACGTTACAGCGAGAACGGACGACACGCCATTTCCTTAAATGAAATAAACTGCTGATATATGGAAGTATGCACATATGTAGGCATATAATAAATGTGAGCACACAACATTTTGCTTGCAAAGTCTTCTGTTCTCTTCACTGCAAGTTGAATTATTTTAGTATCTATTGCAAAATTTTATACAGACAAGACTAAAAAGTATTTAATAAATTTAAAAAAAAAACTTTTTAATGTACCATGCTTTTATAACTGGACCAAAATTGGAAATTAATATTTCTCAGTCCCATAGAAGTTGTTTTGTTAACTTTTGATTTCGAAATTTTTGCAAAATTCATTATAAACAATTTATGAAATTGAAGAGTAATATATGTACATATGTATGTGGGTATATTAATAACGACCACTTAAAATCGATCTCAAAATTTGTACTTTCGCTGTACAAATTTTAGGTCTATGTTATGTATGTAGTTTGAGTATCCTTACTAATTTATAAATCCGAAAGTGAGTTTGTTTGCTATGCTTTCACGCTTCAAATATTCAACCGATCATCATGGAATTTTGTACACTGCTGTTATTTAGCCCAACTTAAAATATAGGATAAATTTAATCTCGATTAGGCAAGAGGGCATGGCACCTCCCATACAAACGGAATTTTTCATACTGTATTTCACAGGAAATATTTTTGGTAGATTACTGGAACTTGGCATTGAGATACATAAAATCATTACCTACTCATGGATGAGGGCTGCCACCTTTTAAAAAAGTCTAATTCAACTTCAATTAAGGGAGTTATTTATTTGAAAACTAGATCGCCCTCACCCGCTTCGCTTAGTGTATGCAATTTTTGCGTGCTACATTGGGTAAAATTATTTCAAGAAAAGTCAATTCAAAAACAGGAGGTTTAAAATTTGTTTAACCATCTTCAAAATATTTTCAAACTATAACTTTATTAAACTTCTCAGTTGTCATACTTTTTCAACTCAATTGAGATTTTAAACAGATGGAAACCTTTTACATGTAGTTTTGAAATTAAGTCCTTTTAAAATCATTTTGATTGATTCCCATATTGAAATAATTCATTTAAATTATTGAATAGTTTGAATTTAACCTTTTAAACAGTTTGCAACCTTTCTAAAACTCATATTGTGATACATATTCAAAACCATTTCGATGCATACCAATCTATACCAATATATGTATGTATATCTTGAAAGCCCTTTTTTGTGTTCGCAAAGCTCGAGAACGGCCGAACTGATTTTTTTTAAATTCCTGACACCTGATTCAGACGTCCCAAGGATTAATATAGGCTAAACTAATGTTCGATATATAGAGTGGGCGTGGAAACTCCCATAAAAACCGAATTTTTCATACCGAGTATCTATGCAAATGTTCATGGTAGAGTACTGGAACTTGG
>NW_016219045.1:787-1563 GCF_001687245.7 Rhagoletis zephyria | reverse complement strand
TACGTGTCATGAACACTACGGTATATTTTCCAGAGAAATGGAAATTGGCATGACTTGATCAAAAATGCCAAATAAAAGGTGACAGTTAAATCTAAACTTTGTTCGTCTTTGATTAATTTTTTTAAAAACCTTAGTTTTTTTAAAAAAAAATTATTTTGCTTGTTTCTNACTTAGGTTAAAACGGTTGATTCCAGCATTGCAGTCAGATCAGAAAGTTCTACTTCAGATAATCATCTTTAATCAAACTTCATCATAATTCATTCATAAGTAATCCTTACTTTCAGGAGATAAATAAAAAATAATTGAGAGATAAGAGACAAACCACCTTAGAGATAACTTGAGAAAAGTGCTGCTTCTTCAGTCGAGCAGACTGGGCTCTTCCTTTTTCTCCTCCTCTTGCCCGTCGCCGCCCACCACAGCAGACTGTGCCTCCCGAGCGAGACGCTGATGGTAAGGCAGCAGTCCCACCCAGACACCGTACCCTCGAGCGACGGGGCCACGCGGATCGAGGAGGCCGAAGGTGTGAAAGTTAATCACCATTCGAGACTGCTCACTGTAATCCATGAACACAGTCCACTTGTAGTAGTGCAGCTTCTTCGGGCCAGAGGAAGGAGAAAACTTTGCTTTGAAGTGGGGGCAATTGACTTTACTGGGATCGCAGTCACAGAGGACACTGTCCAAGGCAAAAACCACCTTGAAACGATTTGCACTGTTTTGAGTGTCTTCCGGGTGGAAGACCTTGACTGCGATCAGACTCTCGATGGGGACCCGGCAGA
>NW_016219045.1:563-765 GCF_001687245.7 Rhagoletis zephyria | reverse complement strand
ATGGGGACCCGGCAGAAGATCTTGCTGAGAAGATCCTGGTCAGGCGCTTGGGCACAACCGATCACTAGATGGTAGCGATCGATGCGGAAACGGAAACGAATGTTCGTTTCCGGTTCATTTTCTTGGTTTTCCTCGCCAGACTTCTTATTCTTTCGCTCGATCTGCTCCCCCGTTTCGTAGGCCCAGTATTCAGGGTCGTGAG
>NW_016219045.1:0-544 GCF_001687245.7 Rhagoletis zephyria | reverse complement strand
CAGGGTCGTGAGTTATGTCCTGAATCTTCGGGTCGACTTTTTTCATCATTTTGCGGATCTTGCCCACGTCCACGTCAGTGGCAGTCAAATAGTAGAGGACGTTCAGTCCCACCTTCTTAAACAGGCCATCCTTGCGGTTGTAAATGTCAAACGGCTTGTCGCAATCCACTTTGCGGAGAGACATTGTTGGTGGTNCCACTCTGCGGGGACCTTGGAAAGACATTGTTGGTGGTTGATTTTCAACTGAGGGTGATCGGTCTATAAAAGACAGGATAGTGGCTTGATGATCGAGGGTGGTGATCGAGGGTGCTGTTCAGTAGCTGACCAAGTGAGTTGATGGTGCGATCAATGGAAACGGTTGCTTTCTACTGGTGACGTGTGCCAGTTTTTCCACCTTGTGGTGGTATTGTTGAGGCCATTGTTGAATTGACTAGTTTCAGAACTTTTTTGAAAGTTCAAACACTGTTCCATTGTAAAAATGCAAAAATTTGTTTAATTTGTAGTGCACGAGTCCCCAGTGAAGTGGACGAAGTGCGGGCTGTCA
>NW_016219044.1:0-1563 GCF_001687245.7 Rhagoletis zephyria | reverse complement strand
ATTATGGCTTTTTTGCATTTCAACGACTATGTGAGTTAGGGCCTTTCTGTATTAAGGTAACGATATGTAGGTTTATAACTGACGTACAACATCAAAGTTTATGCAACTTTAAATAAACATGTTTATAATTTTTTTTATTATGCTTAAAATATATGCTTGCCTACGTATTTGTATGTTTATAACCTCATTTACTACTCCTCACTACCTGCAATTAAATATACTAACCACTGCTTTTCTAACTTTCGAATTTTCTTAATTTTCAGTTTACTGGACACGCGACGCCAGAGCAGAATTCTCATTTGCCGTGTTGAAAAATAGGCAAGATTTCTAATTAAGTTTTTGTTAATCATTAAATTAATAACTGTTTCATAGCTGTAGCACAATACTAATGATAATGATAATTACATAATATGTGTACAGCTGCACATAGAAGGTAGGAAGCGCAGTGCTTCTGTGATGTTAGGTATGGTCTCATTTATTTCGTGAAGCCAATCGTCTTTAGATGCTGGATGATGCATTTTTTTTTTTTTAATCTAAGCACATATTACCGAACAAATTTTAAATACTCGCTGAAGAAAAAAAATTATAAACCAACACTCTGTTTTAAATGTTTGAATTTTCATCAGAAAATTAATGATTTAAGCTNGTATTTGTTATACAGGCTCCAAAGCGACAGTTTTGCAGCGCCAATTACATTACGTAAACTGCGTTTATATTGAACAGCTTGCTGACATTTGATTGACTTATGTTTGTTTAAACCAGCCAGCAACAGCCTGCACTGAAAAACTCTTCCTTAGGGTAGCTTTCACAGTGAAGAGTTTACTTCCACTCGGAAATTAACCACATATTTTCAGTACAAAAATTGTGAGTTATTGACAAAGTCTTTGCACCATTTAAGAAATAAATGTGTAAATAAATTCAATGATTAGTATTTTATAACTAGTGGCACTAATATTTTTCAATTCCCAACTTTGTCAATAAAATATTTGTCATTTAACATCCAGTGGAATGCCGCTACCAGTCGAAATGTGATAGCGAAAAAATAATACCATAATAAAAGCATATGTATGTACTATGTATGTATGTAATCGCAAGAAATGCACATTATGTATTACTGTTCCTATTTTGCTCCTCAGTGTCGCTTACTAGTCCAGTCGTTTCTTTAGTATTTGCATAACTAAAGCAGGACAGAAATAAGGCCTCACAATACTTGGATTTGTAATGACTGAGCTTACCATAATTCAATAATTAAAGGTTAGACAATTATTGGCAGCTGCGGTTTGACACTCCCTTACAAAAGATTGGATTTACGAAGGACAGAGAAAGGGGAAGAATGAAATCCCTTGGTGCAAAAATGGTAGTGGAGTGGTAGTATTAGTAGTGAAATTCCTTTTGTAAATTATAATGTATTTGCAGGATATTTGGAATTTTAAACGAAATATTGAATGAAGTATTGAGATATTTACATTTGTAAGTTATTTAATAATAATAACAATAGATTGGCGCTTACACATACGTTAGTGTTTGGCCTAGCTTCTCCTCCGATATGGGGCGTGCGCCTTG
>NW_016219042.1:0-1563 GCF_001687245.7 Rhagoletis zephyria | reverse complement strand
GCGAGTTGGTTACGTGTCAAGCGGCGCTGCTGTACTTCTTGCGTTGTACAGTCGAAACTATTCTCTTCACATAGATTTGGGATCACTGGAGCTGAGGCAGAGCTTAACGGAAATATATTAGGAAGCCACTGTATGGATGTTGTTGCCGGATTATTCTGCGTCTGTACATCGCTAATTTTACATGTGTCCACATGTTGCGAACGACTATATCGCAGGTTTGGGACGCGTTGTCCGCTGTCATCGGAATCGCTGTCGGTAATGATGCATGGGGGTAATGATGCATCGAAGGAGATCTTTGCGTTTATTTAAGAGCTCCTTTCTCTGATTTATAATATCCGCTTCTTCCTTGAGAATTTTCTCTTCCTCGCGCAAACGAATCTTACTACCTGCTGATGCTCGCGACGAATTGGAACGAATAGATCTTGCTGGACTGGAAGGACGATACCGTTCCCCTCCTAGCTGCATCTCTGCGTTTATTGGCTGATGTGGAGGTCGCGCATACTTTGTCTTCGCCGGCACTTTTGACACCGCACCGGTGGTGATGCTACCTTGGCAATTAAGGACATTTGCACCCATTAGCATCAAAGAGGTTGCGTCGATATTATTTTGAGCAAAAAGAGATTGCTGCAGCGATATGTTGTCTATGAAGCTTTTGTAATTTTCAGGCGCTGCGGTTGATATTTGGGTAATTTCAGACGTGCCCAAGTTCCCGCTAGTAGCGCCTGATGGGTATGAGGCAGATGCATCATTGTCAGAGGTTTTCTCAGAATCTCGTACAACAGCCACATTTTTGCCCGGCTCCGCTGCAACATCAGCGGAAGAACATATTTTGCAAACCCACCGTNCAGCGATATGTTGTCTATGAAGCTTTTGTAATTTTCAGGCGCTGCGGTTGATATTTGGGTAATTTCAGACGTGCCCAAGTTCCCGCTAGTAGCGCCTGATGGGTATGAGGCAGATGCATCATTGTCAGAGGTTTTCTCAGAATCTCGTACAACAGCCACATTTTTGCCCGGCTCCGCTGCAACATCAGCGGAAGAACATATTTTGCAAACCCACCGTTGTCGGTTCACATTGCTCCCAACGCCAACACATTTCCGATGGAACTTCTTCTTGCATTTTTGGCATTTTATCAGCAATTGTAAACCTTCATGGTGGTGCCAGTGATTTGTTTTTCCTCTGACATTGTGCTTAGGGAAAGTTTTTTAAAATGTTGACTTTTCTTAAACGTGCCCTTTATTTTGTATTATACTTTAAATAACAATTAATATCAAATATTCAGTAATACTTTAGCTACGTTAAAAAACTTGTCTTTGTCTCCCGACTGCCAAAAAAGTCCTTGCCAATACTCGCCTGTCAATTATTCGAACTTCTCCCGATTTCACATAGCAAATGAGAACAGCCAATCAGCGACCGCCACGATGACAGTGAGTTTGAAGTTGGTGAGAAACGTCAGAGGTCAAAGACGTTGCCGGATCTTGCAACAATGGTTTTGTTCTGACAAGTAACTATAGCACTTTTGATGTTTTTATATAAAAAATGATTGTAATTGTTTTTTTTTTT
>NW_016219041.1:0-1563 GCF_001687245.7 Rhagoletis zephyria | reverse complement strand
GACGTACCGGCGTATAAAAGACTTACCGGCGTACAGGCCGTAAACTCGGCACAAGCGGCGACTTGTAAGCTATTGCAATGATGAGTAGATGTACAAATTGATGAAGCCTGCAGGCGCTTTTTAGAAAAATTTACATACAGCACTGCGAAAGAGTTTGTAGCAGCGACGACGACGACGTGAAGATAAAGTGGCGGATGTGGCTGGCAAACATGCGCGGGCGCCGCGNCCAAAAATGCATGAAAAAAAATAAAGTCGGAGTTTTACTGCTCTTACCTCACTATTTAGGATTGAAATAAAAAAGTATACACTTTTATTTTGAAATCAAAAAAATATTTAGAGGTCGCTTAAAGCGCTAAAAGTTTTCTATGCATTTTATGTGGCGAAAACATCATTTTTCGTGGAAATGGTGTAGAAATCTTAAAAATAAATATATTTTGATCAGGAAACTATATTCCTCTTCAAGATACTTCCAAGTATACTAGCGATTTTTTGTGGGTCCGCCCTTGAATTTTTTTGGTTTCCTAAATAAATATTATAAATATTAAATAATGGTTAAATAAATGATTGGGTATTGTTATTGGAAGTCTACTGAAGAGAAACAGAGTGTTTTCCGAACGAAAAATATTAATTTCCAAGAATTCTATACTATTCCCACAAAAAGATGTTTGTTTTTTCGATATAAAATGCTTGGAAAATTTTGAGCGGTTTGGTATAAAAATGTTTTGATTTCAAAATAAAGAAAAACGGAGGTACATTTTTTTATTGAACAATCCTAGGGAATGAGAGCATTAAATTCTGAATTTTTGGATCGCCCTGACGCAAAACTCTAGATTTCTAAAGACAAATAAATTTGTTCGATAAAGAAAATATCTATTTTTAACGATTTCTACGAAAAAACGTATTTTCACCTAATAAAATATATGGAAAATTTTGAAACCCTTAAACCTTCAAACTTTTCTATAATATTTTATTTTTTCTATATTTCCATTAGTTTATTTTTCTATGATTCTGGGGGAGTGATTTTGTATTTGTGCACCACCCTAATGCCCTCCCATACATATATGGGGCGTTCCATACCAAAATGGACCTGGTTCACACTTCATGTGTTTGATTTGTATACAATTTTTTAAGGTTGATGGATAAACATAAAAAATAAATAAATATGAAATTTGAGTTTGATTAATACATTTTTAAAAACTTTGATACACAAATATCAAAACAAATCGATTTAGTAGTTTCCCAAACATCTCGAGAACGGGGCGAGGAAAATTTTTTAGAAAAATCACACATACACACATCAAAATTCTCTATGAAAAGAAATATTTTTCTAATTTTTTTTCTTGAAAAATTTTCACATACCAATTTTAGGATAAAAAAATTAGTTCTTGAAAATATGGCACTTCAAAAAAAAAAGTAAAAAAAAATCACATTGGTAACTCCGAATATTGCGTATATGATAGTATTATAGGGTGCACTCTACAATAATTTGAGTTACGAATTTTTTTACACCGAAGTTGAGTAAAATTAATACAATAAAAATTTACAAATTTTAATTTTTTTTTT
>NW_016219040.1:0-1563 GCF_001687245.7 Rhagoletis zephyria | reverse complement strand
AAAAATTATCTATTCGATTTTGTGAATTCAAAAAATTTTAATTTTTTAAATTTGTATTCTACATTACAATTTTTGAAAATAATTTTTGGAATTATTCATATCTTTTGAGATTACATAGTCCTTTAAAATAAATCCTGACATCAGAGAAAAAAAAAAATAAAAACACCACTTTAAAAAAAAGTAGGTTTCAAACCCATTTATTTTTTTGCTTATTTATTTAATGGTAGGAGAGATAGAAACAATTCTTTCGATTTAAGTTGTTGAAAAGTATTGAATATCTAAATCGCGCTAATAATCCTGCGATCCTGGGATTGTAATAACCACAAAAAATAGGAAAAATCAACATCCCTAGCTGGTAAGTATATATCGCAGTAGCATGGACAATGACAACAACCGATGAGGCGGCTCTTGGAGTATTCGAGACAGAGAGTTTGTGGAGGATTTACGGGTCTTTACGCATTGGTGACGGCGAATATCGCAGACGATTTAACGATGAGCTATATGAGATTTACAACGACTTGGACACTGACCAGCGAATTAAATATAGCGGCTCCGCTGGCGCTCTTAGAAGCAGGACATATATAGGGCGGCAGCAAACAAGTGACTGCATATTTGTTGTGTTCCCGACCTCAAGGACATTGAAGTTAATGAAATAGTAGAGGATATCAAGAGATTAGCAGCACACGCGCAAGCAAAATGGGAGCAATGACAGGAAGTTTGCAGGAAATTCATGGATAAGGGAACAAACGGGAGACCCTAGAACACATCCTAAGTCTTTGTCCTGCAGTATAAAAAAACACGATTCAAATTTAGAGTTTGAAAGCTTTAAGCCATGGTAACACTTCGGCCTCAAGCACTTTTTAAGTGCCCCAAAAGCTTTAGTTTTCTAAATGCTGTCTACTTCGAGTATACATATGTATACTTAGTACTTAACGAAAACTTCTAACTCCATATGGCATCAGAAGGGACCTATTGGTTTATGTGTGGTGATCAGCCAGTTGGAANAAATTACGCCACTCTAAGTACTTAAGAGCGTATTTTACTAAGAATTTGTTAGTTAGCTAGCAGAAAAACTAAAAAAAAACGTGGGAGTCATAAACACCACCTGCGAGGTGATGATCTCCAAAAGGAACCCATTGATATTTACTCTCATAGTAGACATTGGTCATATGATATGTATACATAAATACATAGCAGTTGTATGCTGCACTAAATAACAAAGTCTCCACACGACCAAACTTTAACTGTTTCTGTCCCCAAGTGGTATTTTTTTTTTTTAATTTTAAATACGTTCCACATCTCTCAGTTATTTCTCTCTGTTTTCGCCGGCATGCAGTGAAGTTACAAAAACTCTACACAACAATTCTGCAGCACCTCCCTGCGCATGTGTGGCAAATACAGCCGTTGAATAGTTTGGCATGCCCACAAATGACCACTTAAATTCAATACATCAAGTATACTCGCACATTTGGTAATACAAACATACAGACGTAAGGCACATTTATTTTTTGATACAGAAATGCATCCTAGATGCTGTAGCAACATTTCTGCATCAAAAATAAA
>NW_016219039.1:0-1563 GCF_001687245.7 Rhagoletis zephyria | reverse complement strand
AGTACAAAGTGCAGACTTAACTAAGGGTTCCACACAATTTTCTTGTAGGGCTCGACTTAGTCCTTGATAACATAGACCACCGCGTTGGGTACGCTCATAGTAACTCTCTCTGTGGTTGCAACTTAGTCTGATAAAAAACTGCATGACTGGTATTATAGAATCTCAGTGTAATTTCCTCAATCAACCAGAAGGAGGATCCTGATGTTTGCGCCATTTACAGCGCGATACGCTTTCTTAATACGGCCCACAATATTCTGTCGACGATTCGTTTTGAACGCCGTGCCTCGACTCTGTGAACAATACCAGCTTTGTACCAATACGGATGAGGTATGATTAGGTGGAAACATCGCAATACTTTCTCTAAACTTATTCATCTCTGCCCGCTTTTACCAAACGCCATCCGAGCAGTTCTTTGGAATTGACATCGATCACCTGCGGCGGAGCTTAGGTTTTCGCCTAGCAGCGAGACTCTCCTAACATACATAGAGTTTAACAGTTAGTGTTCATAAACGACTACTGCAGCAGCTGGTTAACTGTGTAGGCTGTGTTGAAGGCCAGCTGCTGAAAAAAATGAATGAAATAAAATACAAAGAGGAAGAAAAGAATTAAAATATGAAGAATGTGTACAAAAAAAGTGACAAATGCATTTCCATGTGGGCGAGCTCCTTGAACTTTCGCGCTAACACATACAACGCAGCTCAAGCGATGAACACAGCTTTTCCACATCCGCGCAGAACGAATAAATGTGGCATTTAGAAATTGTAGTATTTTGAGGCAATAAACTAAGTAGGTACACATTTTGACTGCGCTGCTCTACAACAGCAGTGACAGCTGACAAAACGGTTGCAACAGTTTCAGTCACAGTCACAGTTACTGCTACAGCTACTCAAGCGGCGAGCAACTCTCGCTACCAGCGATGTCTGCCCCATTTCTCGCATAAGCCATCGGCCATAGCGAGAACGTTCTTCACTTGTGCAACGACTTGTAGCAGCGCTTATGGCTGGCAGAGTCTTGGCTAAACTTCCAGATACATCGCATCCGCTGTCATTCGTTGCATTGTGTGCAACTTGTATATATGTATGTATGTATATCGAAACACATTCATGCACACTCTTGAGCATGCATCCACAGCCACCACGAAACAACTGTTTTAGTTGACTTCCGCTGTGGCAGTTGTATGGACAGACCCGCTAGCGCATCTCCCGCCATCTTCGCTTGCGATTATCTTTTTATTTTTTGCCGCAACATTTTATTCGCTTCGCCCTCGCGCATTGTGCGAAATTTTAATTTCCATCAATAATTCAAACAAAACGCTGACAAGCAGCGGGCAAAGCAAGCCAGCCGGAAGGTGAAGTCATTGCTTTTTACTGTTAATACCTTTTCTTATGCGAGCACTTACCAATTTGCTTTGCTATGCATTGCGCTCTACAATTGTCAGCAGGCAGCTGGCAACGCTGCTGTTGCGCACAGCTGTACAAAAGAGCCGTGGCAATGCGGAACGAGTTTGAGTTAAAAAAAAAAATATACGCAGGCTTGCATTTATATGCGCAACCTTGCATTGCT
>NW_016219038.1:0-1563 GCF_001687245.7 Rhagoletis zephyria | reverse complement strand
TGGCACACGTAAGTTTGCACGCAAGTGAAATAAAATATTGAAATAACTGAAAATCTATGTATGTATGTACATGTTAGTTGTTGGAACTTAGAAAATATTAGTAATTGTTTTTTTTTTTTNGTAGGTATCAGGTCAATCAAGTTTTGCTTGGAGTGCATATAGCTTTTGAAATTTTCAGGGTTTAGGTTTCAAGTAGTGGTGGTCATTTGGATAGCTTTACTTTTGAATATTTTTTATGTCATGTATGTCATGTATGAGGGCTGTCAATTTTACGCGCTAAAAAATAAATATATTCGCGAAACCCTGGGCCAAGTATAGAAAAAATGCGTTTTTCCCTCAGACGTCAGAATTTTTTTGTAAAAAGCACATGAAAAAATGAAAAAATATGATTACCTAAAAAAATTATTTACGAATTTCAGTCCAGCTTAGAAAACCCGTATGGGTATCAAATTAAAGAGAAAATTCTATAGAATTAACTAAGAAACAATTGTATGGTGCATAAGGACCAGTAGGTAATGAAAATCGTATTCTTGAAATTCCAATTGTTTTTTTTTTGAATATTATATGTTAAGGAATACACTCGGCCACAGCCTCGAATTTCATTCATCTCACTTCATAAGCTTTATAAAAAAATTAAATAAATTAAAAGAGCGTTTTTGATACCTGTTCGTCCTTGAGAACAAAAAAATGTTTTTTTTTTATTACAGATTTTCTCTTACATTTGGTGCCCATACTCTTATTTTTCTGATTTTTTTAATTTTTTGGAATCAATGATATCTTTGAAATAACAAAGTCCTTAAAAAGTCTTCGCGTCAGAGAGACAAACTAAAAACGCAGATTTACTACATTTGGTCCATTGCTTCGTAAGTATACTAACTACTTCGTGTGTTCGAAATTTTTTTTATGATTTTGGCGGACGGCGTTATCAATGCGTTAATGGTTTAGCCTGAAAGGTACTTCATTGTTCAGAGAAACAAAATAAAAGTAGAACACTTTGAAAAAAAATTAATTTCATTTTATATCCATATTAAGTTGTTTCTCCAGACGAGTCTGGTTTAGATCCGATCATTAGCGATCAAGACTTAGATTAATATTAGGGTTAGGATTAAAATTATGACTCGGATTAAGGTTAAGATAACTATTTAGGTAAAGATTAAGACTACTTTTAAGATTAAGACTAAGATTAATATCAATCGTCCAGTATATTGGATAAACTTTTTTATGCTTAAAGCTCTTTTGTTAAAGAGCTTTTGTTTTTAAAATAGCAGTTGTCTTGAGAAAAGTATACCATTCTTATTTGCCGTATTTCCTTTATTGTATTTTCGAAATGCAGTTGATCGTTTTTTTTTTTAAGTTTCCCCTTTTACCTAGCTGTATCCGATTCTCATACCTATCATATATATATATAAAATTTCATAAAGATCGGTCGAGCTGTTTAGGATGAGTTCGACCACTACCACCGTGATGCGAGATTTTTTTATATTAGATGTATAGGGCCTCACTCATTTATGATAGCTGTATTAGTAAAATAAACCAGAGGATCAGAAAGTTTTTTGCGCTCGT
>NW_016219037.1:0-1563 GCF_001687245.7 Rhagoletis zephyria | reverse complement strand
TCAGCTTTTTAAGGTGACCAACTTCGATTTTCATTCAAATGACTTAGATCTCCCGAAATCTACCCTTATTCTCGTTTAGAACGGTGTTCAAAGAGTCGGCTCTGCTATCCAATCTGAAACTATATTGTGGGGGCAAGAAGAGGAAACTGCCAGGGAACTGTTTCCTACCCAGAATTAAGCTCTTCAAAGCAAGGCTGCAGATTCACTTTCAGCTATGATATTCGACAGTTTTTTTTTTTTTTTTATTTGGCAAACTATGGAGTCAGTTAGGTGAACTTTCTCAATCGCAAAGGAGGCTGATTTACCAGCACATCTAAAATGGCCTCTGCTTATGCCTGCTATGAAGTACTACCTAAAAAATGTTGCACACCCATAGTTTAAAGAAAAAAAAATGGATTGCTAAACTTTTCGTCCACATTTAAACTCATCAACAATAGCAAGTGTTTAACTCAAATGCAAAAAAGCGCTTCAACAACAAATTTCAATTGCACACACAGACATACATATATATGTACTTACCCTACAGAAAATTCCAGACTACCTCAGAACTAGCGTAGAACCAGAGCTTTTGCCGACAGTAGATACCAGTTCTAGCTCAATACCCATGCAATGCTTTCAACTGTCCAGTTTTACATGGCAGTGAAAATTGTCGTTTTGGACAATTTTTTTAATAAGACAACTTTTTCCGTTTTTTCTTTTATTTTACAGGTACCATGTTTGTTACATATTCTATAAAAAAAAATTTAAAAAAAATATTGTAAGCGGCGCACAACAATTTACATTCATTAAAACTGAAAACTCTCTTTTTCTCCACTGCGATTTGTACTCGCGACCAAAGATGTTTGAGTCGGTGGTATTCTCGCTTAGCTACTTTCATATTTGACGAGAGGTATGAATTTCTACACTTATACCGCAAGTGCCAACTGTCCCGCTCTGCAGCCGTTTTGTACTAGTTCTGAGATAGTTCTGAAATATTTAGTTCGGAACTAGCTCTTCGTTTTGTTTATTTTTTTGTTTTGTTTGTTGTTGTCAGACAGTATCTAAATTTTTCCGCAGGGTATAAACAAAATCATAGTGCGGATGTATAAGTGTTAAAACGCCAATACCACTTTCACTTTTAATAACATTTAGAGCAACCACAATGCTTTTCAGAGCCATTCAAGCTTTCAAGCAATCAAGCAGTGAAATATGCACATTGACACTCTTCACTCAGTGCGTACATACATACGTAAGTGACTAGATGTGCACACGTAGTTACGAGTAGAGTATTTTCAACCTAACCAAATGGTGGCAGCAAAGAACCTANGTGACTAGATGTGCACACGTAGTTACGAGTAGAGTATTTTCAACCTAACCAAATGGTGGCAGCAAAGAACCTATTAGCTACATTTGAGCAGCCTCATAAAGGATGATGGCATCATTTGTTGTGGTTTTCCACCAGTCGGTCGATGGCAAACCACAGTAAGTAAAGTACACTCGCTCGCTGGCTTTGTCTCTGCGCCGCTGCGTTTTGGAAGGTACACTGAGGGAAATAATGCATAGTAAAAATGAATATTTTATATT
>NW_016219036.1:1319-1563 GCF_001687245.7 Rhagoletis zephyria | reverse complement strand
ATTCACAAACATGGAGACTTCAAAATGCGATATCTCAGTGAAAAATAAAAAATAAAAGAGGAAGACTTATACTTTAAAATACCACGTCTACTTTTTTATGAAGAGCAAAATCTTCAGAGCTACATAACCTCAAAAATGGGCAAAAACAGCGTGTTTTGCACTTTTTGGTTAGGATATTTCAAAGTCCTGACGTGATAGAGCAATTTAAACCCCGGATTCGGATTCTACGCAAAAAATTACTTCG
>NW_016219036.1:0-1244 GCF_001687245.7 Rhagoletis zephyria | reverse complement strand
TAAAAGAGGAAGACTTATACTTTAAAATACCACGTCTACTTTTTTATGAAGAGCAAAATCTTCAGAGCTACATAACCTCAAAAATGGGCAAAAACAGCGTGTTTTGCACTTTTTGGTTAGGATATTTCAAAGTCCTGACGTGATAGAGCAATTTAAACCCCGGATTCGGATTCTACGCAAAAAATTACTTCGGAAATGACACTACACTTTTATAGAACATTCCGGACCCATTTTTTTGCAGACCTGTGTAATTGTCTGATTCTCTGGTGGTATCGAACGAAATATGTAAATGCTCATCAAGGATTTACTTTCCGGCACTATTTTGGGATGTCTGATGAGGTGAATGGCTATCCGCTCATCTTTTGGACAAGCGGTAGTTGGGTATCTAGGATCTTGGTTTCATGGAACTGACAACGTCGTCATTGGTTGGGTTTTTGATAACAGACTTAAGCGACTTTCTCGACGCACGATAAGGCGGATGTATCTGATCAAGCTTCTTTCTTAGAAAATAACTCCTATTGAGAAGGTCCTAGCTCTCTAGCTCCTTAAAGACCATACCTTTTTTCAAATGTCGTTTTAGGCGTTTGCGGTTGGCTCTACTTGAGCTTTGTTTGGTATGATATTGTTTGCTCATTCATCAGCGAACTGTCCGATACCACTTAAACGGAACTTGCTAGCGTCAACTATTTCGACGTCATACGGGGACTTCAAGCATCAGTATAACTGGACTTACACTTATACACGATTGTTAAGAACTTGCCGAAAGGCCGAGATTAGTCTGACTGTAATTTTGGAGCTGCGCTGTTTCATTTGCTGCTTTAAATTAGAAGATGCTTTGTATGTATGTGAAAACTAGCATTTCAAATTTGAATACGTAGTACTACCATAACTGCTAAGTATCTAGTAAGTGAAATGAGAGGAAAACTGCACATGTAGGTTACTTGTACGGATTTTTATCCTAAAAAAAATATATATATTTTGGACTTATACGGTGGTCGAACTCACCGATTCAATTATTTCTTGGAAGAAAATATAGCGTCATTTTGCTTTTAAAAGAACAATGGAGAATTACTAAATATTTCTAAGAAAGCTTTGACAAACCTTTCCCGATGATGGTTTCAAGACTGAAAAAGCAAGGAGTTCTGAACGAAATCAATAGAACACTTAAAATTTTCTTTCATACTATCCTCGATGAAACGTTTTTCCACTACGCATGGAGCAAACTGATAACACGAATATCAAAT
>NW_016219035.1:0-1563 GCF_001687245.7 Rhagoletis zephyria | reverse complement strand
GTACGAGTATTTTTCTACATAATAATTTTATCTAAATCTTAGTACCAATCTCAAACTCAATCTTAGTTTTAATCTTAATATTAATCCTGATCTTAATCTTAATCTAATTTTTAATTTTAATCTTTATCTTAATCTAAATCTTAATCTTAAGGGTAATCGTAATCCAAATCGTAACCTTAATTTTAATGTTAGGCTTATTCATTCTTAATCTTAGTCTTAATTTTAATCTTAATCTTTGACTTAATGTTAACATTAATCTTAACCTATCTTATTCTTAATCTTATCTTTATTCTTCATCTTAATCTTAATCCTAATCTCAATATTAATATTAAGCTAAATCCTTATCTTAATCTTAATCTTGTTCTTAATCTTAATCATATTCTTAATCTTAATCTTAAGCTTAATCGTAATTGTAGTCTTAATACTGATCTTAATCTTAGTTTCAATCTTAATCTTCATCATACTACCCCTGCCATCCCCTCCCTTCTTCTGTCGCTTTTTAGTTTCGTTGCAGTTTGGAATTGGAGCCCAACGAGTGTGTCGCTTTTGCACCCAGCCGAACGCAAAGAAGTCTCACTTCAAAAACTAAACAGAAACTACTCTACAATAGTTTTATGGTTTTATGAGCCCAATTTTTCAGCGAAATATTGCAATTAAATAATTACACCTCATCATAGCAAAGTGGCAGATTTTTCGTGAATTCTCACTTTTCTATTTATCTGTGGCTTCCCTGCAGGAAATGTATCTAACCATAAGCTAATTTTAAGTTGATTAGGAAGGAGTTAAAAGTCTCTGTTTATTTTTCTTTGACGAAAGCTGACTATATTTCTATGGCGATGGCCGCCAAATAGTCAAGGGTGGTTACCTCTGCATTTGATGTAACTAACTACTTTTCGACATAAAATATCAATACGAAAAACTAAATATTTTTTTTTATTTTTTTTTTGTATTTATTCATTTTATTACATTTCATATTTGTTTACATATTCTTCTGTAGACAGTACCATATTCGAACTCCGCCACACTTAACTTCAAAATGATAAAATAAAATTTCGATCTTCCTGTCCTCAATTCGAAAAAGTATTTGCGAAGTGTAGGATATTTAAGTAGAAACGCGTTTAAAGANAATCCCGAAAAAACGCTAACTACAAGTGGGTTATTTTTTATCAATTGATACTAATGAGAATCGTATCTGCTTTAATTCGGAATTCGAGCAAAAGTAATATGAAAAAAGTACTTTAAAACTGACAGTTCACAAGTGATTCGTTCGAAATTTTATTACAATTTTAGGAGCTAGTTAATAGAATACTTTAAGATTACAAAATGAGTAGCAATTAAATCAAATAACTAAATGGGTACCTATTTGAAAAATTTATTACACATGAGCCCTTAGAAATACTAAACTTATTAGAGCTGGACATGGGCAATAAAAACATATCTTTCGGCGCACGCTAAGTAAAAAAAAAAAAATGTTATCAGCACAAGTAAGAGTAAAATAAAAGAGAAAACCAAAAAAAAAAAAAATGCATTTGTAATTTTTTCTAATTTATTTCCTCTTGCGAA
>NW_016219034.1:0-1563 GCF_001687245.7 Rhagoletis zephyria | reverse complement strand
TATGTATATCTATTTTGTCTCATAGCCAATATACATACATACATATGTACATATATCTGCCTTTTCTTAAGGTCATATTTTTTGTCGTTTTTCTATCTAGATCACCACCTCTACCCCTGTTCCTTCTAATTACATCTGTGTTATTCTGTTTTCCTTTATCATCATTTTCTTTTGTCTTTATACTCTATCGATAACAAAATCGATAGTAACACCCGACAAAATATCGATAACAAAACCGATAAAAATATCGATAACAAAGTCGATAACAAATTCGATAAAAATTGCCATAGAAAAATAGATAGTTATATTGGAAGCAAAATCGATAGAAATATCGATAAATAAGCGATACCAAAATCGATAAATAATCGATAACAAAGTCGGTAATAAAATCGATAAATAATCGAGAACAAAACGAGATAAATAATCGATGACAAAATAGATAAATAATCGACAAAATATCGATAACAAAATCGATGACAAATACGATAAAAATTTCGATAGCAAAATTGATAATAATGTTGGTAGCAAAGGCGATTAGAAAATCGATAAAGATATCGATAAAACTATCGTTAAATAACCATAAATAAGCGACAGTAAAATCGATAACAAAGTCCATAATAAAATCGAGGAATAATCGATAGAAAAATCCATAAATAATCGATAGAAAAATCGATAAGAATAAAGATAACAAAATCGATAAAAAAAATCAATAACAAAATCGATAACAGTATCGATAACCAAACCACAAAATCGTTAGAAATAACGATTACAAAATTGATAAAAATATCGACTATTACGTCGATAAGTTCCGAAAATATCGATAGCAAAATCGATATCAGTATCGATAACAAAATCGACAAAAAAATATCGATAACAACACCAATAAAAATATCGAATTTTATATCGATAACTCAAGAGAATCCCGAAAATATCAAAAATCCCAAAATAGTTCCCAGATTGAGTCTCTGCGTCTCTATCTATATAATTCTCTTTACTCTTTACTTTTATCGGTATCCTCATCCTCATATTTTTCTTTATATTTGTCTTTGTTTTTACTTTTATGTTTTTCATTTTCTTCATCTACATATTCCAAACAATAAAATATATTTAAATTAATAACGATAAAAAATAATGAAACACCGGTTGATAAAAAATTTGCCAAGTCCACACTAAAAGAAAAAAAACCATAACGAAAAAATGTTGTAAGTCCCAAAATAGCCTATCAGCTTTATTTTGAAATTGGCCCATTTCTGATACTGGAACAAGACGAAANTGCATTTACAGATTAGGAAAATATTAACAACAAAAACGGTTAGACGGTTTTTTGTATCTCCTGAAAAATTAAAAAAAAAAATGGACTTAGCACGTTTGCGAACTAAGCCAACGAAATGGCAGTGATTTAAGGCTAGTTGGCTTTGTTATTACTGTTTTTGTAATCAACTATGAAATTACGAACTGATCAACTGTCAATGGCAAAACATATACTACCTATTTATAACACACGCTTAAAAATCAAGCGCGTTTAAAATAATGACTTTGAAGTTTTTGTTGCTTTTTGCTTTG
>NW_016219033.1:0-1563 GCF_001687245.7 Rhagoletis zephyria | reverse complement strand
ACGCTACAATACTTGCATTCACATTTCATACGGTTCAAAAAAGAACAAAATTTTTTTTTGATAGTAATAACACTGTACAGGACTTGGGTGGGTGTTGCAAAAAATCTACTTTATTTAAGAGATTGAGTCATGATTAAAAAAGTAATTTATCGAAGTTAGCCTCGGAAATCGACATATAGGCCTGCGAAGTTCGAAATAAGACCTTTGGTAAAAAATTATTTTTAAACAACTAAAAAAGTAAAATATAGACGTGGTCCGGCTTTTGCTCTTAGTTAAACAGTGTATATCTTTTTTTGTGCAAGCTTATATTACAACTGCTATAAGAGGTGAAACATCAGTTAAAATTTTTTTTTAAATATAATTTTTTTAATTTTTCAAAGATCTGATTTTTGACCCCTATAGCACCTTTAATATAAGTTTGTACAAAAAAAGTTGCATACCGTTTAAATAAGGGCAATAGGCGGACTACGTCCATATTTTTACATTTTTTGTTGTTTACATACAACAATTAAAAATAACTTTTTACCAAAGGTCCAATTTCGAACTTCGAAAGCCCATAATCGAGATCTGAGGCTAACTTCGAAAAACGGAGAAATAACGTTTTTACTTATGAGTCAATCTCTTAAAAAAAAAAATGATTTGGTCCAATACTCCGAAAAAAAGTAGATTTTGCCATACTTAATATTACTTAGTCAAATTCGCCTTTAGACAGGATACGTTATTCTGGAAAAGACAATGATTTAATGTTGTGCTCTTGAAATTTTGAATTTGAGAAAAATGAATAACTTATTTTTTAGATATGTTTTAATGGAGCTGGATAATCGCTACTTCATCCAAGTGTATGTTGGCGTAATCCCCAAAACTAAAATTTGATTCGACTGCAGACCACATTTTCACGTTGGCTCATGCCTGCTAGATTTTTTTTTTCGAAAACGTTTTTTTTTAAGTGCTTTTCATCACTTCCAGCAAAAAAAAAAAAGTGTAAAGTTATTCCTATTTTTAATTTGTTAGGTATATGTAGACCATCGCATTCGATAAAGCACTTACATATGTACATATATACATGTGTATTTCTAAAAATACAATCAGTGTTTAATTAAATTATAAAGAACAAAAAAATACTTTGGAAAATATTTATGTAAATATCTACATCTGTTTGTACGCACACATGTGCCTGAAAGTGTGAAGTCGTTGGACATGGCACAGTTGATGTGTAACACACTTAAATTCGCAAATGTTCACGTTAAATGGAGGGATATCCTCTAAATTTGACTGCAGATACAAATGTATCTATATATGTACTTGTGCATGTACGACCAAATACATATGNCTGCAGAAACAAATGTATCTATATATGTACTTGTGCATGTACGACCAAATACATATGAACTTGCCACTCACTCCTCGTTCTGATAGGAATGATTCATTCTTCGAATAAAATAACGCATTTCCATATCAGGCAAAGCTAAGGCAAACTTACTTATTTATGTATATACTTATGTATGCATGTATGAATGTATGTACATTAGGGTGGGTCAATTAGTAGGTCAATTAAAAAAGTTG
>NW_016219032.1:0-1563 GCF_001687245.7 Rhagoletis zephyria | reverse complement strand
TGTGGTTATAGTTTTTATTAATAAAACTATGTTTTATTATTAGCTAAACTCACAACTTCAATACTTTTTAAAAAATAGGGCAGGACTATTTGTTAAGTCACATACGCCTGTAAGGCGTATGTTAAGGCTTTACGTAACATCCAAATAGATTAGGCTTCTAGGGCTAAGAAATCTTTAGTTTAAAAGTTTGATAAGAAATGCCTTTCACCTTTATAGTAGAATTTCGGCACACAAACTTGCCAAAGGTGACATTTCTACCATGAAGGAGGCAAGGCTCACACCATTAAAGCATAGTGTGCAGGGGTCCAAAAAATTCTGTGAAAATTTTATTTTTTCACTTTAACATTTCATTTTACCACTTTAAGCCATTATCGATCATTAAAAGGCTTTTTCATAAACATCGATAAAGAAATTATTTGGTAAATTACTGTGAGTAAAGGAAAATGATTCCCTCTCTATCCAAATATTACGATTTTCAGCAAAGTATTCAACTTATATTTTCCCCAGCTACAAAACTATATTAAAAAGCTTTCCCCTAGTTCCTCTACCGTGTATCCCCGCATGTGTATGTATTTGGGTTCCCCAATATATGCAAAAGTAATAGTAATAAACAGTAACAATTTGTTTAAGCCGGTTAGCAATTGCATGAATCAAATTTTAAACTTATTTATGGAAAATCGTGTCAAAAATTGTCAAAAAACAGTATGAAAATTGGGTATTATTATTTAAAGTATCCTTACGAGAAAGAGAGTTTGCTATTGAATATTGGCTTCTATACCATTGCCATGAAAAATGTCGGTTTGAGCGACCACTAAATAGTTTTTGAGTTCCACGAATAAGTGAATTTTTCCCATTATTGAACAATCCAATGGGTGAGAGCATTAAAATTCCGACTTCATTTTTATTTTGTACCACCCTAATGTGCATATATGTGTATCATTAGTGGACCCGTAACCTCTAAACTTTTGAGTGCTTTATTTAAGGCTCCTCACTTTCTGTCATTACACAAAGCTCCACAACCAACCGTTGCTGCATATCGACAATATCGATAACAAATTGCGTCAATAGATTTTCTGGAGAAAGTAGTAAAAGTGTTCTTACACGATATGTATTTCCATCTGTAAATGTGGCTGTTTCGATACATATGTAATTTCAAATGTCAAATTCACAGTATTTAATTTACTTTTTAAAATTACGTTATTTGAAATCGAAATAAGTCAAACACAAATGATTCTATCTGTACGTCAGATGAAATAGAAACATTTCTATTTCGTATGTACATACGTGCATGATACAATAATTTTTAGAAGGTAGTTTCACTTCTTCTTCTTATCCGCCATGTTAGCTATCTGACAGAAAACGTGTTTCGTATTTTTTGTTGTNAAAAAAAAACCCAGCTTTTGACGTTGGAAAAATAAAACAAAGAAAAGCCAAACATATAAGTAGAGAAATTTTCGAATATTTTGTAATAATTTCATAAAAAATTAACTGCTGCTTTCGTAGATATTGCAACGCACGGAATAGATGTAAGGACACAGCTATAAGAGCCAGCGCACACCACAG
>NW_016219031.1:0-1563 GCF_001687245.7 Rhagoletis zephyria | reverse complement strand
ACAGCGATTCGAACCGTTTACCTATGTACATATGGTTATACAATAAACAAAAAAAATTATAATTCTGCAAATTTCCACCACAATTATAATTTTTTTTTTTTTTAATTTTTAATTATCGAAAACGGTTATCCATTCCAATAAAAAAGAGAAAAAATATATTCCGACGAATTGATAACTCCTTCTTTTTTTTAGTCGGTTAAATACCGCTGAGGTTAGTAGTGCGCGTTACCGCTCCGCAATGCTTGGGTTCAAGCCCTAGTCAAAGCAACATCGCAAAAAATATAGAAAAGAGGTTTTTTTCTTAACAGCGGTCGTCCCTCGGCAGGAATTGGCAAACCTCCGAGTGTATTTCTGCCATGAAAAACAGCTTCTTATAAAAATACAATAGCCGTTCGGAGTCGGCGTAAAACTGTAGGTCCCACCCCTTTGTGTGACAACATCAAGGCGCACGCCACAAATCGGAGGAGAAACTAGACCAAACACTAACTTATGTGTAAGCGCCAATATATTATCCATTAATATTGTTATTAAAAGCGCTCAAGAAACAATGGAGAAATTTTCTTCCATCAAAATTTCTTAAATCAAGGTATTTTTAGGCTCGAAGTAAGGAGTTATCTGAAGGTTGAAAATTAAGTATTTTATGATCATTGCAAAAGTTAAAAAATTAACAATTACGTCTAGGGTTGAACAGAGAAAAGGGCGGGAAAACCACTTTTTTAGTATACATATAGAAGACAGGAAAATTAGAAAGTGCCATTTTCTTATCCGCCGAAAAAGGTTGCCTCTCAGTGCCCTCTACGCACAAATACTAACGAGAGGATAATGAGAAGGTATAATTTTTTGTTGAAAAGAAAATGCGATAATTCATCGGACTTTACCAAGGATCTTTAAATCCCAATCCTTCCGAGAAATAATGCTTGAAACACATCGCCGAACTGGGCCGAATTGGGCGATGCCATCGTTCGCCCTGCTATTTCGCCCACTTTAACAAATAAAAAATAAATAAAAATATTTCGCTGAACTGATAACCTCCTCCTTTTATTAAAGTCGGTTAAAAACTAAAAAGGAAAAATGAATGGTTCAATGTATGTACTTCCAATGCTACCTCATTTTTACAATTAAAGCAAAAAATAGTGAACTTATAATGAATTTTACTGACTAAATTTGACTGTTTTACCAATATTTACATGCCCATCATTTCTAAGAAAACATTTTAAATATATTGTAAGGACATTTCTGATAAATCGAAGGCCATCACGCAGAATCTAGTTACGTTTAGTTTGGAATAGGCCTTATCAGAGCATCATCTACCATGCGTATTTTTCTGTACTTAACTGTCTCCATGTTCTTACAAAGTTCGTCCAGTTCGCCATTTCATCTATTTCGAAACGAAAAATGACCTGAAGATGGCACATCGCAGAAACCGGTATGGCCCCAAGCCAAATTTGACAAAAGAAGACGGAAAATCGTTCCACAATACATTCAACTATTCTCTTTAGTTTATTTAAGATTGATTTTTTTTTTACTTAAGGCAATATCTCTTATTTTTGAGCCGATACAACG
>NW_016219030.1:0-1563 GCF_001687245.7 Rhagoletis zephyria | reverse complement strand
ATACATATACATATACATACATATGTACATACTTTCAGGCGCACACGCAAATTCGCTTACATTTTCAGATTCATGAACGAGTTGTTAGATTTTAAGTGAACATTGTTACGCCGTGAAGGACTGTGTTAGAATTTTTAGCAACTTATTGTGAGAAAAATTGTTGATACTTTAAGTAGCCGTTAATAGCAAAATCGAAAATGGAACTGTAAAAGAGCGGTATGAGAAGTGGAAATGCCAGTCTTACGGCTACTGACTGCACTGAAAGTGTAAATACGGATAGATTATGCATACTTTTAGGCGGAAAAAATTATTTCCAGTTAAATTTGAAGGTTATTTAAATTCTGGCCATCTAAAAGTTATCATAAAAAAAGCTTTTACAATTGTCCAGCGGAGATCTAAGGCTTCCGAATATGGAGTTAAAAACCCGCCCACTGAGATCAGTATGAATAAGACAAGTATATTTTTAGGCGCAAAGGTTTAAATTTGATATGTTTGACATCTCTTATGAAAGATTTAGATTATTTTGAAGTGACGCAAATTATTTATAGTAAAATGGTAAAAAATCTATAATTTGCAATTAGGAGCTGCATAATTTTAGGCGATCACTGCCAAAACCTACAGAAACGCCATTTGCATATATTATAAAAGACTTTATGAGTTTAATACGTAAAAGTAAACCGATATACATATGTATGTATCATCACAATTAAGGTCAGGCATTTTCCATAAGTATAGAGGTATACTTTTAGGCGAGAGATGAAATTTGAATATAACAAGCGTTTTGAGAAAGTATGAAACATATAATTTAACGCTATATGTAAGTATGTAAGTACAGAAATGTGAAAAGAAATTGTTGTGAGCGAAGCATGCTTCAGGGCGCACTTGCTGAGTTATAACTTCTATTTCGTGCGTGCAAATATTTTTCTTCGAAAGATGCGCTCACTCAGAAATAAAACATTATGGAAAGCAAAAGTTTAGTCCGCCAGATAGTCAGTAAAAAATATTTCATTAGTTTCAAAAGAAAATAAAGCATACTTTTTTGCTTCACAATCAACGAGACAATATTTTTTATGACATTGAATAAACTTTTAGAGGCAAAGAAGTTTAAATTCAGGTATACGCATTTGTCTGGACAAACTAAAAGAAATAATAACGGAAAAAGTTCAGCAATAAAACAATACAAAATACCTTTACTTTATTTGCATACTTTTAGGCAGCTTTATGTGCGCTATCTAATTAACGAACTCTGTAACATGTCTCAAAAGTATGACTATTAAACATAATAATGCGATAACAAGCAAATATACTACCCAACCGTGAGCGTAATTTAATTTCCACCAACGCTAAAATGTATGCAATAAAATTTTTATGAGCAACTTAACCTTTTTTGCGAATGACAGAATGAGCAAGTGAAATCGGAGATATTATATGCACTCATGAGCATACGTGAGCAGACACAAGACGACTGGCGCCACATACACACACACACATACAACTTGTATGAAGAGGAATATAACTTTTCACACTCAAATGTACTTAAATAGATAGCCATATATGCACATA
>NW_016219027.1:0-1563 GCF_001687245.7 Rhagoletis zephyria | reverse complement strand
TAATACCATGACAAAATGAGACTGTGTTGGTGTGCCCAGCTATGATGTAAATACATACCTCAATTAAGTATAATAAAAAAAAAATATTTCATAACAATGATATCAAAAATTAAAGAAAACTTAAATTAAACAAAGACAAATAACTTAATTAAAATGGCGAAAAAAATTCTGAACATTAAATGAAATTTAATACAGCAAATTTTCTTTATTAAACAATGCAATCTAAAAATGTAAAGAAAGTTAAATTAAAACAAGTAAAGAAATATAGCTAAGTTCGAGCGTAACCGAATTTTTCAAGTGCTACTTTGGACTGAGCAGGCAATTGAGAAGTAAAGTCCTCTCTCGTCGTACAAAGATCATTTTATATAAGTCACTCATCATGCCTGTGCTGGTGCATGGCGCGGAGGCACGGACAATGACAACATCCGATGAAGCTGCTCTTGGAGTTTTCGAGAGAAAGATTCTGCGAAAGATTTACGGACCTTTACTTCTGCGAAAGATGATTTAACGATGAGCTTAGGCGATTACAGCGTCCTCAGTTATTGAAATATAGAAGTTTTCGTATATCCGAAATTAACCGTTATACGGGAAGATGGTATAATATTAGTCCGATTTGAATAGTTTTCAACGAATTGCTTTTCCATACCAAGGCGCACTGCGTCTGGTAGAAATTGATAAATTGGTTATCGAGATACACATTTGTGGCAATAAGTGGGAGGCGCCACTCCCAAAATTCAAAAATTTATAATAATATAATTTACTGCTAAGTGATTATTGCAATAGTCGATTTTGAGTCAATTACTTTTAGTAGTTACTGATTTATCGCAATTTTCGTGTTTCAGTAAATTACTGTTATGTGGGAGGTGGGCATGGTTATTGGCCGATTTCAAAGATTTTTAACATAGCTCTTAGCTGGCAAGGCTCGCATCGAGTTTGGTAAGGATTAGTGAAAAGGCTACTGAGATACAGTATTTCATCATAAGTGGGCGGAGTCACGCCCATTTTCTAAAAATTTGATAATAATATTATTTTGCAGCAAAATTCTACTTTACATACAAATTTTCAACAATTTGGATCCAATATTTACTGAAATATCGTGCTGTTTGCATTTTTCGAAAATACCGTTATATGGAAAGTGGGCGGGGTTACGGACCGATTTCGCCCATTTTCAATAGCAACCTACCTTGGGCAAAGGGAACCCTACATACCAGATATCTCAATTGATTCTCGAGTTATCGTGTACACGGACGGATGGACGGACGGACGAACGGACAGACAGACAGGCTTAATTGACTTCTCTTCTCATTCTGATCATTTATGTATACCCTTCTCTATATCTATCGAGATAGGCTGTTACAAACAGTCGTTAAGCGAACAAAGTTACAATACCCTTGTGCACAAGTGCACTCGGGTATAAAAATATATATTTTTGTTTAAATAGTAAAATCGGAGAATTGAATTAAAAGAGAAAGAACTAAAATAAGTTTCTAAAAATCAAATTAAATGTAAAAAATTTTTATAATTATACCCGAGCGCACTTGTGCACAAGGGTATTATAACTTT
>NW_016219026.1:0-1563 GCF_001687245.7 Rhagoletis zephyria | reverse complement strand
TGAGAAGTTAGCTTACTGCCAATATAGAAGTATTACATATATGAGCTTTAGGCGACATGTGTAAGGGGGGAGAATCTGAATCCCAGTAAAGCAATGAAAAAAAAAAACAAGAATTGTTTTTGAATTGATTCAATCTTCTCTGAATGAACTTGGTAGCGGGGATTCCAAACAATAGATCCGTATTCTAGTATAGGTCTAACTAAAGTGGTAAAAAGAGCTTTTGAAACATAAGGATCTTTGAACTCATTTGACCATCGCTTTACAAATGAAAAAGCGCCTTTGGCTTTATTGACTGTAACATTAATATGATGGTTGAAATTGAGTTTGGAATCCATTGTGATACCAAGATCGACAAAATTGGATACCTGCTCCAGATTATAATTTGATATTGAATAAACAGCTGATTGAACAGCCCTCCGAGAGAAACACATAACTTTACATTTTTGAAGGTTTAGTGGCATATAGTGTGCATTACAACAACTAACCACGTTGCTCAGATCCGCTTGTAACGAACGTTTCTTCGATAGAGGACAACGTTTTAAAAAGTTTCACATCATCGGCATACATTAAATTTTTTGAATGTTTTATTATAGAAGAAATATCATTAATGAATATCAGGAACAGAATCGGACCAAGGTGGCTTCCCTGAGGAACTCCTGAAGAAACTTTAATGATGTTGGAAGAACAATTATTAACAATAACTCTTTGTGTTCTATCAGAGAGGTAAGANGGCCTGAAAGTCGATTAGGTCGATTGTACGGATGACTAACGAGTGACATACTTTGTCAAAAGCTTTACTCAAATCGGTGTATTATTTCGTCGGCATGAGCACCGTTTTAGACATGAGTTGCAAACTCAGCCATGAAATTTTTACACAAAATAAAACATACTTAACCCGATATATATTTTTTGGTTTTGACACTTTTCTAGTACATCAGCGATACAGATTTACATAAATAGTGTCATAACCAAAAAAAAAAGTATTGAGCTAAGTCTGCAGAGATTACTGCTTGCTCTTCTATGTTGTGTGAAAATTTGATAGCTGTATCAATTACCAGTATCTCACTAGACCCAATTATGTATTAATTTTTACTATGGGAGTATATGGCGTATTCCATCGTCGCGGGTGGGACATTTGCACAGCAATTTTTTTTTTCTTTATTAAGCATGCGATAAAGCTAAAGCTACACCTAATTCTCTAATATATGAATTATTACCAAATAAGAAAAAAGTTCCAACTTAATTTTATGTGGGGAAATTCTGAATTGTTTCTTCTGCCGGCGAAAAAACACTGCTTTTTGGAGCAGATATACATATTTTACGGAAGGTCGGTGAATTTACTTAACATTTTTATTGCTTTATTACTAAAAAAAAAATCCTAAATTCTCCTGTCACGGGTCGGACAACTTTTGTCCCGGGTGGGACACATATGATTTTCTTTATGAAGCGGAGCTTCTAGTATGGTCTACATTAAAGGGCTTAGTAGTCATTAATATTAGAGGCCAAATACGAGATCGATTGACCCACTTTTATCACAGAAGACTCACGATATACTGCAGCCCT